>NC_091133.1:120058205-120063205 GCF_040183065.1 Periplaneta americana
GGTCTTTTTCCCTCCCGCCTCCCAACTAACACTATATATACATTTATGGATTCCCCATACGTGCTACATGCCCTGCTCATCTCAAACGTCTGGATTTAATGTTCCTAATTATGTCAGGTGAAGAATAAAATGCGTGCAGTTCTGTGTTCTGTAACTTTCCCCATTCTCCTGTAACTTCATCCCTATTAGACCCAAATATTTTCCTAAGAACCCTTAATCTCTGTTCCTCTCTCAAAGTGAGAGTCCAAGTTTCACAACCATACAGAACAACCGGTAATATAACTGTTTTATAAATTCTAACTTTATGATTTTTTGATAGCCTGTTAAGGCATTTCCCATATTTATTCTGCGTTTAATTTCCTCCCGAGTGTCATTTATATTTGTTACTGTTGTTTCAAGATATTTGAATTTTTGCACCTCTTCGAAGGATAAATCTCCAATTTTTATATTTCTATTTTGTGTAATATTCCGGTCACGAGACATAATCATATACTTTGTATTTTCGAGATTTACTTCTAAACCTATCGCTTTACTTGCTTCAAGTAGAATTTCCGTGTTTTCCCTAATCGTTTGTGTATTTTCTCCTAACAAATTCACGTCATCCGCACAGACAAGAAGCTGATGTAACCCGTTCAATTCCAAACCCTCTGTGTTATGCTGTACTTTCCTAATAGCATACTGTAGAGCAAAGTTAAAAAGTAAAAATGACAGTGCATCTCCCTGCTTTAGACCGCAGTGAATTGGAAAATCATCATCTATAAACTGGCCTACACGGACTCTGCTGTACGTTTCACTGAGACACATTTTAATTAGATAATTGAATGATGTTATACAAGTCTGCTGATGCACCCATTGTATTCTAGATGTCTACGTGTTGCCAAGGAGACTTGTTTACTACAGTCATTTGTCATTTAAACATTTATTAGTTCCTGAATTGATTAAAGGTGCAACACTTGCTACCAAGCTAACAATATCTGACATGTTTCATTATGTTCTTTCATTAATAACTAAAAAAACTAAGGATTTTCGGACATATGTTTATATGAACTTTTTTTCTTGTTTTGGTGTGAGGAACATGCCCCCAAGGTTTGTGGAAGTATTTCTGAAACACCCTGTATATTTTTATTTCTCAGTGATATAGTGTTAAAAGTTGTGTAATCAAGATGTACATTTTTTTTCTTACGTTTTAGTAAATCATCAATATTCTGTTCCATTTACAATCATTATCACTGTTACAATATTAAGCTATAAAAACTTATTTACAAGTGTTATTATTCAAATATATTCATAAAAATGCTACAAGAGACGTAAGAAGACAAATTCTTACAAATTACTTTTGAAAGGAGCTGACGTTATCGATACTGACTCACAATTTTGCTTGTCAGCTTTCTCGCCATGAAAGTCAGTGGAGAGACTGGCTTTAATAATTCCTAGAATGATCTGTTTTATCCTTGTCAGAGTTAATCCGCCAGTACTAAAGTGTACAAATGTTCAGGAACAATCATAATGAAGTAAGACAATCTTTCAAAAGGTTAACCGCAAGGAATGTTTATGTGACGCCGGTTAAATTTTACGTCAGTATTTATTTCCACCTGTAACCCCAATCATCGGCACTGAAGAATGGATGTACTCCACATTGCTTCTCGAAGATGTTCCCCACAATCTGTCTTCGAGTAATAAATCATTTTGCGTATTTCGCAGCCAGTGTAAGAAGAGACTTAAACAGACAGTCACAATTTGCGCGGGACAGATTTCTATCCCAAAGATGATTAATTTCTACGTTTCTCACAGCGAGTCTAACATAGAAACTCTGAGTAAACAGTATTCAGCTTCAAGAGAATTGACTTGTCTAATTGCACATCATTTTAAGGCTACTTTGTCTATATTATTATTTCACAATTAAATGTAACAGATAGTCATCTTTATATTATTAGTTATTATTATTATTATTATTATTATTATTATTATTATTATTATTATTATTATTATTATTATTATTATTACTTGGTTATGTAAGGACACTATCAACTACTCGGTAATTTAACGTCGATGGGATTGGTGATAAGGAGATGGTATTTTGCGATATGAGGCCGACGATTTGCCATAAATTACCTAACATTCGCCTTACGGTTGGGGTAAACCTCGGGAAAAAGCCAATCAGGTAATCAGTCCAAGAAGGGATCGAACCCGCGCCCGAGCGCAACTCCGTATCGGTAAGCAAGCGCCTCAGCCGACTGAGTTACGCCGGTCGCTTTATTATTATTATTATTATTATTATTATTATTATTATTATTATTATTATTATTATTATTTATCCAATGTCTGTCAGCTGGCAACTTTGTACATGGTGTGTATCTGTTGAGAGTCATGTCATATACTAGGGCGAGTGTATGTGTAACTGTTCGTGTAATGTAGCGTATGGGTGGGTGATGATGATGATGAGGAAGGGAGAAGGAGAAAACCGGTGCCGGCACGTAGCCTACTCCTGTCGAATAGCACCAAGGGGGCCGCCAGGCTTAACGTCCCTGTCCGACGGATAGACGAATCACAATCAATAGTGACATATGCCTTCTCTTCATATGCACTGCGGAGAGATTATTATTATTATTATTATTATTATTATTATTATTATTATTATTATTATTATTATTATTATTTATTATTATTATTATTGGGAGGCCGAAATGTAGATGTGAGGATAATATTAAAATGGATTTGACGGAGGTAGGATATGATGCTAGGGACTGGATTAATCTTGCTGAGGATAGGGACCGATGGCGGGCTAATGTTAGGGCAGCAATGAACCTCCTTAAAAACCATAAGCAAGTACTATTACATTATTATTATTATTATTATTATTATTATTATTATTATTATTATTATTGGGAGGCCGAAATGTAGATGTGAGGATAATATTAAAATGGATTTGACGGAGGTAGGATATGATGCTAGGGACTGGATTAATCTTGCTGAGGATAGGGACCGATGGCGGGCTAATGTTAGGGCGGCAATGAACCTCCTTAAAAACCATAAGCAAGTACTATTACATTATTATTATTATTATTATTATTATTATTATTATTATTGGGAGGCCGAAACGTAGATGGGAGGATAATATTAAAATGGATTTGACGGAGGTGGGATATGATGCTAGGGACTGGATTAATCTTGCTGAGGATAGGGACCGATGGCGGGCTAATGTTAGGGCGGCAATGAACCTCCTTAAAAACCATAAGCAAGTACTATTACATTATTATTATTATTATTATTATTATTATTATTATTATTATTATTATTATTATTATTATTATTATTATTATTATATGTAATGTATCTTTTGAAGAGGTGGAGAAGTTCAGATATCTTGGAGCAACAGTAAAAAATATAAATGATACTCGGGAGGAAATATAATATGGGAAATGCCTGTTATTATTCGGTTGAAAAGCTTTTATCATCCAGTCTGCTGTCAAAAAATCTGAAAGTTAGAACTTATAAAACAATTATATTACCGGTTGTTCTTTATGGTTGTGAAACTTGGACTCTCACTTTGAGAGAGGAACATAGGCTAAGGGTGTTTGAGAATAAGGTGCTTAGGAAAATATTTGGGGCTAAGAGGAATGACATTACAGGAGAATGGAGAAAGTTACACAACACAGAACTGCACGCATTGTATTCTTCACCTGACATAATTAGGAACATTAAATCCAGACGTTTTAGATGGGCAGGGCATGTAGCACGTATGGGCGAATCCAGAAATGCATATAGAGTGTTAGTTGGGAGGCCGGAGGGAAAAAGACCTTTAGGGAGGCCGAGACGTAGATGGGAAGATAATATTAAAATGTATTTGAGGGAGGTGGGATATGATGATAGAGACTGGATTGATCTTGCTCAGGATAGGGACCAATGGCGGGCTTATGTGAAGGCGGCAATGAACCTCCGGGTTCCTTAAAAGCCAGTAAGTAAGTATTATTATATGTAATAAATATTTGTATGTTATATTATGTATATTATGCAATAACAGGTCGTTTATGTAATTTTCTGCATTTATGCAATTATGTATTTTTTACGTATGTAATATATCTGTTTCTGTATGTCATATGTATGTAATTTCTACGTCATATATTTGATCTTTATAAATAATATGTATGTATTTGCATCTAATTTAATAGTAATCCTAATATACCTATTTTTCCAGTCCTTCTTATCTACGGGTTGTAGACGAATTTCGTAGGAATTATCCGGATGTGGCATTGCCTAACAATTCGATCATAAAGAGATTAATTGCCTGTTTTAGGGAATGTGGATCAACGCTTCTTGACAACGATGAACGTGATTGTTGGTCCCAAAAGGACAGTGCCACATGTCACACATCTAATGAAACCATGCAGTTTTTGCTCGATTTTTTTTTTGGTGAGAGTATCATTTCTCAAGGATTATGGCCCCCACGTTCCCCCGATTTGACATCCCCAGATTTCTTCCTGTGGGGTTATCTTAAAAGAAGTGTATACGAAAACAGGCCGCACACTCTGGAGGAATTAAAGAGGAACATAAAGACGGAGGTTAACAACATCAGTGTTCGCGTCCTCAAAAAAAAAAAAATGTGGCCCCAAACATGGTAAAAAGAGTTCGTATCTGCATTACTGAACGAGGCTGCCATTTTCAGCTTATGTTGTGAAAAATTATGTAACACATGTGAAAACTGATGTAAATAAACATAACAAATTCATCTTTATAAATATATGTGAACGTATTATTAAAATGCGTGCAACTTTTTGATTGCCCTATATATAATATCATATCATATAAATCTTCTCTGTTAACCGAGTCATATGCTTGTTTGAAATCTATGACTAACTGATGTAGCCTACTGTGCCCTTATACTCCCATTTTTTCTCGAATATCTAATAAAAAAAAATCTGAACAATAGTCGATCTTTTACGTCTAAAACCACATTACTTACTTACTTACTTACTTACTTACTTACTTACTTACTTACTTAC
>NC_091133.1:120068205-120205705 GCF_040183065.1 Periplaneta americana
TTGAATATTATGCCGAACATATAGACTCTATTAACAATGTTCTCCTTGCATTGGACTCTGAAGATGCAGTCTCAATTGATACTGCGAAAACAGTTACCTGTGACATAAGTGTGAAGAATGACTTAGCTCACATTCAGCATACATTTTCATGCATCATAAAAACGCTCAAAAGTCTCCAAAATAGGCACCTTTCACTATCTGAAAGTTTTGAAATTATAAATAGTACTGTGGAACAACTGAATCGTGGTAGAGGTAAAGTTGCAGATGCAGTAAGAGCTAAGGTGGACACTGTACTTTCAAAAAACCCTGGATATGAAGAACTACAAAAGGTTGTTGCTGTGATGAGTGGTGAATCAACAGTGAAGATTAACTTGGACTTATCCCCAGCAGACATTGTGAAATTGAATTATGTACCAGTTACTTCTTGTGACGTCGAACGCTCTTTTAGTCAGTATAAATCTATCCTCAGAGACAATAGAAGAAGATTCACTTTTCAGCACTTGAAAGAAATGTTTGTAACCTATTGTTATGGTAACAGACAATAAAAATTGTGTTTTGTTGAAACTACATTGGAAGATAAGGTACGTCCATTATATTTTTTGTTTAGTTTGATTAAAATGTACCAATATTTAACGTACATAGTCATTTTTTTATAATTTTAAGTCCATATTTAATTCCATATTTTGGTAAAAATCCATATTTAATTCCATATTTTGGTAAAAATAACTACATATATATTTACATATTTCATATATTTTTAGTCCATATAAATCCGTTCCCTGGTCATTACTTTACAGTATTTTATCAAAAAACAGTAGAATAGTAACAATTTTTTTCACAAACTCAAGTCTTCAGGCGGTTATATACATTATGTAATGTCTACTTTATTCAGCATATTACTAACCTAATTTATCCCTGAGAATTTTGTGAGCACTTCCATAAGAAACCCCAATTTCTACAGCTAACTTCTTGACCGACTCATTACGACCTCGCTGCATCCTTTCTCTAGCATATTCTACAGCATCTTCTGTCACCTTTGTTCGCCATCTTACACTTTTCTTCCTTTCCGTACACTCTGTTTCTCTAAATTTATCTACCAGATTAATGACATTTCTACGAAAATATTCTGTAATGATATAATCAGGAAATGTGGAGAAAAAAAAACTGTTGTTCAGATTCTGTTATATTGTAATTCCAGTTTCCATCATCGTCCTTCATACCTACAAATAGTAAAACAAAACTCTTGTTTAAATAATGCTGTTAAGTACCGTGCCATATTATAGGGTATCGTACTTTCGGTAACTCTAATCTTCACTTGTGCTCAGTCCACACAGAAAAATTCAGCTATGCTACATACTATACTTGTGTGAAAATAAACTTCAATAATATAAACTTTTTCTTCTATAGAAAATGCAACATATTTCTGAAACACCCTGTACCCTGTACTGTTTATTTCACTGCTAGCAACAGCGGCCGTAAGTTTGTGTGACTGACGTTAGCAAGGACATTAGTGAAAGGGGTGGGAGTAAAGTACATTTAGAAACGCAGGTACAATAAAAATTGAAGTAAAAATAAAATGATGTCCCTGTATTATTACGAGTGTTTTTTTTAATAAATCTTTACCCTTACGCATCATGGCCGTACTGTCTTTCTATGCAAAATATCTTCTACAAGCGCCAAGAGAAAACATGTTGTACTGCGGCAAAAAGTGCAAGTAATTGAGTGGTTTGGGAAAAAGAGAAAATGTGATTCATTTCACATCACAATACGAGATAGGAATTATAACTGTACGCGATTTAGGCTAATGAAAAATAAAATGTAAACTGTATAAAATTTGTAAATCTACAACATGACACCTCTACTATTCCTGTGTTTCCATAGACAGTCGTCCTAAGGGTCTCCTAAGCTTTAAAAACTCTTCGTTAAAAACCAGACTTAAGTACAATAAATAATGTTTTAATAACTGACAACGGAAAATCAAATATGAATTGTAAAAAAAAAAAAAAAAAAAAAAAACAGACAAATTAGTGAACTTCTGATCCAATACCTAGCGTATTAAAAGAAAAGACCATAGAGGAAATTAGGAAATTATTACGTAGTTAATGAAAACTTTTTATGGTACGGATTATCTGATATCTTCGATTAACCGTTCACTCCACCCCCTTCATTACCACGGATAATAGAGGTTCTACTGTATAAGTAATTGATTAAATGGCGACCTTACTCGTGTTAATTATGTAAGCATGTGCAGCTTACAGCTGTTTCGGTGCTATTCGACACCATCATCATAGCCTACTAGATCTCGGTGCTATCTCAACTTCGCTGCCCGTTCTGTGGGTGCGTTCGTGTGATGAAGAGTTGTGTCAAATAGTGTGTGAATATTTGGTGATTAGTTGGTAACAGTAAGATCAATAAAAATACAAATACGAGAAAGAGCAAACTGATTGATGAAAACTGAGGTAGATATCTCCAAGTTCGCCATTCTCAAAAGTTCATCACTCGTCATTTTCGTTAAAATATGATGTTTGACTAAAAGTTGGCAGCAGTAACCTGATGCATGATGCGTTAGAACTTCGTTAAATTCGCAACATGCATTAGGCCTACCAGTATCTCTTGCTATGAGGTAGTCGCCATATTGTATTAACTGTCGTCGCCTGTATAAGATTTGTTCTGTAATTATCCGTTTCATCCAACGGAATAAGTAATTCATTTACAGAGTGTAATATAACATTTTAAAGCCTATTTTGTGTACTTTCCTCCCTAGTGTCATTTATATTTGTTACTGTTGCTCCAAGATATTTGAATTTTTCCACCTCTTCGAAGGACAAATCTCCAATTTTTATGTTTCCATTTCGTACAATATTCTGGCCACGAGACATAATCATATACTTTGTCTTTTCCGGATTTACTTGCTTCAGGTAAAAGTTCTGTATTTTTC
Source organism: Periplaneta americana (assembly GCF_040183065.1). Taxonomy (NCBI): domain Eukaryota; kingdom Metazoa; phylum Arthropoda; class Insecta; order Blattodea; family Blattidae; genus Periplaneta; species Periplaneta americana. The sequence goes on from NC_091133.1 coordinate 120,071,144, forward strand.
CTAATCGTTTGTGGATTTTCTTCTAACATATTCCCGTCATCCGCATAGACAAGAAGCTGATGTAACCCGTTCAATTCCAAACCCTCTCTGTTATCCTAAACTTTCCTAATGGCATACTCTAGAGCAAAGTTAAAAAGTAAAGGTGATAGTGCATCTCCTTGCTTTAGCCCGCAGTGAATTGGAAAATCATCAGACAGAAACTGGCCTATATGAACTCTGCTGTACATTTCACTGAGACACATTTTAATTAATCGAACTAGTTTCTTGGGAATACCAAATTCGATAAGAATATTATATAAAACTTCTCTCTTAACCGAATCATATGCTTTTTTAAAATCTATGAATAACTGATGTACTGTACCCTTATACTCTCATTTTTCTGCAGTATCTGTCTAATACAAAAAATCTGATCAATATAACCGCACTAGATTATACAAAATAATTATAAATATAATTTTTACACGCACAGAAAACCAATAAACGGGAGAGCGTAGTGAACTGTATCATATGATATAATTTAGCCCTGTACTGCATGGAACGCTCCTGCTATCTAACGGTAAAACTTTGCATAAGGTATCGCTATTACTAGAGAAAAAAGAATAAGAAGTAAAATACTAACACAAAACTTACAAGTTAACAATATAGGCTAGTTGACACGTTAGAAGAATACAGACAAAGATAACTGAACAACGCACATTGCATGCAAGATGAGAGATTTCCAAAGTAAATCTTGTTGTTACAAACCAAGGGAACTCAGATATGTGAGTTGTCCACATAAAAGATGACGTGATAATTTTCATATTTTGAAGGAGCTATGGGTAGAAGCTTATGGAAATAACTATGAGACATAATCGGATATACTCACAGATATATAGGCCCAGCCTAGTGATATCTGTTCTGAGTTGCTCGCGGGCGTGAGTTCGAAACCCTCTTGGACTGATTACCTGGTTGGATTTTTTCCGTAAGGTGAATGTCAGGTGATCTATGGCGAATACCCGACCCCCCCATCTCGCCAAGTACCATCTCACTATCACTAATCCTATCGACGCTAAATAACCTAATATTTGATACAGCGTCGTTGAATAAACAAGAAAAAAAATAATATTTATAAAGCCGTTGGAATTTACTGGGTGTGCACAACGAAGATGGGCAGCTAATAAATACAGATAAAAGTTCCATTAAGTTATATTATAAGTTTGACAATTTGACATGAAAATAGAAATGAATTGTGCTCGTGATAGATATTGTAGTGATAACAGACACTTGGTGAAGAAAAGAAGAGGGACTATTTTGTGCGAACGGTAGGATATCTGTTGATTGAAATCCAGCTCATGTGGAATGCCAAAACAAAAAGTTCTGGGCGTTCCATAAATTATCGCATCAATTGGAAATGTTAACATATTCAGTTCGATATTATCTCAACGATGCCCTCGGGAAATACAGCATCACAGAACTTGAAGCAGCAGCTTGGATAGGAACTGCCTAACTTGTGGGAACTGTGTGTAGGATTAGCCATAAATGCTTCTGTAAATAAACTCGAAATCTGCATGATGAGATGTACAACAAGGTCCATGAAAGTTATATAGTAGCAATAATAGTAGTAGGCTAATAATAATAATAATAATAATAATAATAATAATAATAATAATAATAATTTGTACCGCAGGAGTCCTTCTATATGACAGTAAATCTACTGACATGAGCCTGTCGCATTTAAGCACACTTAAATGTCATTGACCTGGTCCGGGATCGAACCCGCAACCTCGAGCACAGAAGACCAGCGCTATACCGACTACGCTACCCAGGTCGACTGAAAGTTGGAATTTTAGGATTGAAAGATTGTAAGGGTGGCCCGGAGGTACTACTCTTTTGTGTTGTTCATTGCTTGGATCCGTCTTGGATTGTAAACAGTATAGTGAAAAAAAACAGTAAACAGTCACTACAAATGACGCAAAAATTAAAAAAACTAAAAATAGGCACTAACGTCGAGATAGGCATTTTAGGCACTATAAAACCCCTTCATTTTTACCTATATTTCCATGAAAAATGTAAATATTAAATCTCAAGCCAGCATGTATCAAGTAAAAAAATAGGTTTAAATTCCGCTCTCTAGTTATAAGTATTAGAAGCCTGGAAATTTCTATGTCTGCCTCAAAAGACCTCTCAATTAAAATAAATTGTTTTGGCGTAAATTCAAAATATATATTATTTTAATGTACCGAAGTACATATGATATTTCCATGCAGATATTCTGCGTCATCATACGATGAAAGAGTAATGGAACGGAGAAAAATTCTTTCCGGCGCCGGGACTTGAACCCGGGTTTTCAGCTCTACGTGCTGATGCTTTATCCACTAAGCCACACCGGATACAACTCCGACGCCGGTTAGAATCGTCTCAGATTAAGCTCCAACTCTTGGGTTCCCTCTAGTGGCCGCCCTCTGCACTACGTCATAGATGTCTATGAACGCAGGACCGAAGTCCACACATGTGCTGAGGTGCACTCGATATGAGTGACTAGTTGGCCGGGATCCGACGGAATAAGCGCCGTCTTAAATCACGAAGTGATTTACGCATATCATGTATATTATTTTAATGTACTCAAGTACATATGATATTTCCATGCAGATATTCTGACGCAGAATATCTGCATGGAAATATCATATGTACTTCGGTACATTAAAATAATATACTATATGATATGCGTAAATCACTTCGTGATTTAAGACGGCGCTTATTCCGTCGGATCCCGGCCAACTAGTCACTCATATCGAGTGCACCTCAGCACATGTGTGGACTTCGGTCCTGCGTTCATAGACATCTATGACGTAGTGCAGAGGGCGGCCACTAGAGGGAACCCAAGAGTTGGAGCTTAATCTGAGACGATTCTAACCGGCGTCGGAGTTGTATCCGGTGTGGCTTAGTGGATAAAGCATCAGCAAGTAGAGCTGAAAACCCGGGTTCAAGTCCCGGCGCCGGAGAGAATTTTTCTCCGTTCCATTACTCTTTCATCGTGAATTCATAAGTTTGTTTCGTGACTTAATCACTGCAAACTCTTTATGCTTACTCTTATCCGCTGTACGGGTAAAAGTGCGTACTTGCCTCCTTTAAAAAAATCAAATTTAATTTGTTTACTATCTTCTGCTAAAGTCCATCTGCTGAATTTATAATCCGTATAATACTGCGACTCATTATTTTCAATATTTCATCTGTATTACAATAGATTCTACAGGCAATAATACACTAAGTGCGCACACTTCCCTCCTTTATTTATTTATTTTAGTAGGTTATTTTACGACGCTTTATCAACAGCTTAGGTTATTTAGCGTCTGAATGAGATGAAGGTGATAATGCCGGTGAAATGAGTCCGGGGTCCAACACCGAAATTTACCCAGCATTTGCTCGTATTAGGTTGAGGGAAAACCCCGGAAAAAACCTCAACCAGGTAACTTGCCCCGACCGGGAATCGAACCCGGGCCACCTGGTTTCGCGGCCAGACGCGATAACCGTTACTCCACAGGTGTGGACTCCCTCCTTTATCTAACTATTATCGCAGTCTAGTATATACAGTCACGAAGCTCAATACGTAGTAAATATGCATCCATAGATAGTTGCTAACCACTAGGATCGCTACTATCGCTCATTACAGACAATGCGAAATAGTACCTGCACAGTCTATTGTTCCTAGTACCTCCATAAACTCAAGCTTCGTGACTGTATATACTAGATTGTGCTATTATCTAACCCCTCGCAGTTTTAAGATACAGGGACATCATTTTATTTTTACTAACATTTTTAATATTAACTTGCCTATACCTCTGGATCAACGCCGTTTGCGACCCCTTTCCTCGACTGGAGTTCGATGATACTGGCGTAATATACAAACAAATCACTTTACTATGTATAGGAGGAAAGAAAAATAGTTCATGCATTTACGTAAACTAGGAAATATTGCGCTTTTGAGTTCGATCATCTTCATTAGGTTTTTGTTTAATTAAAATACAGTACAGTATTAACAATAAGTGTTTTTACTCACGAACTGAGCTGTCCATGTGGACGTATTCATCATGCAGTGTATAGGCCTATTATACTGTCTACAGCACATTAGCGTACAATATAGAGAATGAAGTTAAATTGAAAAATAATCATAATATTGATATTTAAACACATTTTTTAAAATGATGGCCGTTCATTTCGATACAGGCTTCAGTTCTAATGTGCATATTATCGCACTACAGACTGTTGTACCTAATCCCAATTACCAGTTTCGTCCTTCGTACTAGTAACTCATGTTGAAATAATTCTGTACCTACTCTATAAAAGAGTACCTTACGTACTGTAAATTCAATCTTCACTTCTGCCCGATCCGAAAAGATAAAATTACTCAGACATACTATCTACTGTCCGTCCAAGTGGTTATGTCGTAGGGTCGTAGAAAGGGAGGAAAACACATGACAGTTAATTACTTAACGAGACCCTTTTATTTAAGTTATTTTAAACAGTTGTATAATATTACGTAGACGTCCAATTCCTAACAGAAATTAATGTTCTCAGAAAAGAGCTAAGACAGCCCAGCCACTAGCTGGCGAATAAAAGCTGGTGAGGGAAACCGGGATACGACGTAGGCAAATGGACGACAGTACCTGTGCGAAAATGATTCAATATTGAAAGCTCTTTCGTCACTGGAAAACGCGAACATATTTTTGGAACGTACTGTTTACTATGACCGTAAGGCTACTATGACTATATATGCGGTATTGGATCTGTGTGGAGGACTGTTGAACTTCATTAGTAGAAGGGGTAGGAATGAAGTACATTCAAAAACTCAGGTACAATAAAAATTGAAGTAAACATAAAATGATGTCCGTGTATAATTTTGTAGTGCATTGAAGACGGTAATACATGAATAGTAAACAAACTTTTTATAACAGCTGAGACTAACAGACAATAGATAGATATCTGATTTGTGGCTTGCATTAAAATTATGAATAATTTGATTAATACCGCGTCTACAGTAGAGGAGGCAAGACCTGTTCTTTTACCTTATCTTGTGCCGAGGCTATCACCAATGGAAGACAGGTTTAGTCTGAGATGAACGTCGGTAGATTGTTATAATAATTAACTATCGTGAAACAAATTCTCTTTCAAAATCTGAAGGGACGATTTGGATGTGGAATTCTACGTCTTCAGCGGGAGCGTAACGAATGTGTAACCAACGGATCCATCGTTTGACCACAAGTCTGATTTTCCACACTCACTTCTCAGGAAGATATTGAGATCGCCATAATGGAAGACATGACCTTCATAACAATGGCATACTGCTGAGTAAGGCATGAATTAGTCCTTACAGACACACGCAATAACGCGAAAACTGAATGAAATTTACGATATCAACACTTTCACGATCTCCGTGCGTGCAAGGTGCAGCAGATGGTAAGTATACAAGGACAACTGAATCATGATGGTTGTGGATCTTCGACGACTGACTGGTGCTGCCCACTGAGTTCGAAATCAAGCAACACTTTATTATTACTGTGTATTAAAAAATGACTTCATTTACATTATATTTCTGACTCTAAAGACGTCACACTTTCCATCAATCTTGGACGAACTAGAGCGAAAAAGTTGAAATCAATAACTGCAATTAATTCACTGTGGAGTGGTGAGAGATCCATCATTGAGGACGGGCCGGTCATTCATAAAGGTGATCAAGACTTTCACATATTGAATGAAGTGTAGTACAGGGTGCGTCAGAAAGAACGGATGGATTTCACATGGCAAGAAAATTGTAAAGATTCATCAAATCAAAAATTTATTGTTATCAACATATTCACCAATACATGCAGTTTATTTATGTAAAACAACATTATCCATATGATGTCCTTGGCTTTCAATACAGGCATCGAGGCGTTTTCTGATGTTCGCCATCACTTTCACAGTCATAGCTGGTGCAATTGCCACGATTTCTTCACGAATCGCTGTCTTCAGTTCGTCCAGTGTATGTGATCGATGTTTACAAACTTACGCCTTCAAATGGTCCCAAAGAAAGAAGTCGCAGGGCGCGAGATCTTACCGTAGCCTCGGACAATCTCAGTGCAATAGAATTTCGTCCAGGTGATTTCTTCTTTAATGTTGAACCTGTGATACGAAATGAAGCCACCCACAGCAAAATTGTATTCCGAGTTGGAATCCTAGCGTGACATCCGATGTCGAAATGAGTCCTGAGTGGCGATCACAGACTCTTCATTTTTCAAAAATGTCTCTACGATGAAAGCACGTTGTACACCAGACCAACACCATATTCTCAACTGAAACTGCATTCTATGGCTGACCCAACAGTCGTGGTCCCCCTCACTATATCTCTCTCCTCGTTGCGTATCGATAGTTTGAAATCCATCCGTTCTTTCTGACGCACTCTTTATAAACGAGGCTAGAGAATCTGATATTGCATCTGACTCCCGAAATTGAAGTTAGGTAGGGTTAAACGACTCTTGAATTGTATGACAGATTTTATTCAACAAAATGATAATGAGAAAATTTCTGAACACAAAAGACTCATTCATAATGAAAGTTAAACATAACAGTAGGCTAACATAAACACAGAAGCTTGCAATCAGGTTAGCAAATGGGATCATTCACAATGATTCACATAAACACTGACATTAACATTACCGTTAGACGTTAACATGAAAGTTTGCGAACTCCAAACTTATATGTTTATGCTTACGTGATTTGGAAACAATACACAATCGTAGAAAGCTGAAGTATACAACAGAATATGGCGAAATGAAATCGTTGTTGTTTCCATGGTTACCAAGTATCTTTGCAGTTATGTTTATGTTCCCATTGTGAATGTTGGTATGACTTTTTGATTTCACGGTAATGTTTACATTCTTAAGTTAGCGCTTACGTTGTGTTTAATTTTCATTGTGAACGGGTCTACGTAAGGCGTACGTCTACGTGGACTTGTAGTCAAGGAGATGTGTAACTAACTACACAAGAAAATGAACAGTTTTATAAAGCAATGAAAAGATTTATATAACGCGATATTATCAACATAGGTATTGTAATTAATTACTTATGCATTCATTCATTCATTCATTCATTCATTCATTCATTCATTCATTCATTCATTCATTCATTCATTCATTCATTCAATTAAACAGAAATGTGAAGGTCCATCATGACTAAAAATAGTAAAGTTGACTGACTAATAAAATATAATTCTAATTAATTAGTTAATTTTGTTTATTTATTTTTACATTTATTCAATTAATTAATTATTTATTCTGGAGGAGTTAATATCAATAGGCCTTCTCTTCCACAACACCAGACATGCACAAAAATAAGTAAAATCGCAAACAAAGATCTAAAAATAAATTCAACAATAATGGCAGAATTTAAGTGATACGACCTACAAGAGATGTAATGGTAGCTTAATGTTAAATCCAGACGTTTGAGATGGGCAGGGCATGTAGCACGTATGGGGAATCCAGAAATGCATAGAGAGTGTTAGTTGGGAGACCGGAGGGAAAAAGACCTTTGGGGAGGCCGAGACGTAGTTGGGAGGATAATATTAAAATGGATTTGAGGGAGTTGGGGTATGATGATAGAGACTGGATTAATCTTGCACAGGATAGGAACCGATGGCGGGCTTATGTGAGGGCGGCAATGAATCTGCGGGTTCCTTAAAAGCCATTTGTAAGTAAGTAACTGAAATTTCCATGAACTAAGGATGGTATATTACATTTCATGGTCGAAAAGAAAAGTCTAACTCACATGTATTGTTCATTGCCTTCTGTGAACGTAATGCACAAGTTGAAGCCACGAGATTACAGAGATTAAAAACACAGTCAACACAGATCTCATGTAGTTCGAACTTTTTTCACTACGAACAGTGTTCGCAATGGCTGCTTTCTTAGAAGTGTCGACATCTCCAAAATCGATTATTTTTATTTACGAAATAGGCTGCTTTTATTTCTGCAAATCCGTACAACTCTCAGAATCTTATGATCTGAATTAACTGGGTTTTCTCTTTAATAACTAAGCGAATCCCAAACCTAAAATTTAGTATACATAATTAATTAATCGAACTAGTTTCTTGGGAATACCAAATTCAATAAGAACATTATATAAAACTTCTCTCTTAACCGAGTAATATGCCTTTTTGAAATCTATTAATAACTGATGCACTGTATCCTTATACTCCCATTTTTTCTCCATTATCTGTCGAATACAAAATATCTGGTCAATAGTTGATCTATTACGCCGAAAACCACACTGATGATCCAAAAATTTAGTATTCCTTTTTAATTAATCGACTTAAAAAAACATAACTGCTCTGTACTCAGGATCCTTGTGGTCACCCTCACTGGAGGGCTGAGGATTTGAACAAATCCTTCTCTCTTTCCGAATCTGTATCAATACCGATTTTCAGAAGTGGAAAATTAGTATTAGGGGGAAAGACAAATAATTTGAAGAGCTGTATAACATGGATTAGCGTAATTTTTTTTAACTAATGGCGGATACTTGACTTTTCGTCATTAACCCATATGAAACCAATTGTGTAGACCAGAGGTGATCAAACTGGGTATCGTGATTATATCGTGTAATCAAATACATTCATACTGGTAAGGGGAGTTTCCTGTACTTTACTCTCTGTCTCACTCACGTACTGAAGGTAAGCAATGTCGATACAGCTGGCGCCAGCGTTTTTGGCCTGTGTCCTTGATATATAGGCCTAGTGCCCAGTTTGTGAGAGTGTTGCTAGTGTATCTGAGAATTATACCATTTCCTATACACGTCACATCAGCCATTTGCCAAACACAGTTGTCAGACTGACTGCGGCAAATGTAAAACACTCGCACTTAACGTTCCCATTACTTATTTCACACGCCAAAAACGGTGACGCGGACTGTACCATGTCGCTCTACAAACCCTCTGTCTCTAGCAGGAACAGAAGGTTTCGTACAGCATAGGAAGAGGAATTTATTCGCTGCTCTGTCGGAGAAAATGTAATATGTTGCTTTGCTCAACGGTTCAATTAGTAGTAGTATATAGAAGCGACATTACAGGGCATTACGCTGAATACACAGGCATAACAGGTATTATTATTATTATTATTATTATTATTATTATTATTATTATTATTATTATTATTATTATTATTATTATTTTATTATCATCATCATCGTTATTAATCAGCAAGTGTTACCATAATGCTTATACACATGCCTCAGTATAGCCTATAGGCCTACATCTTCCCTTCAAGGATACAATAATTACTAGGCTATGCTATATCTCCTGTTTAATTTCTTTCTAAATCTTTTGATGACTATTATCAGTTATTTACTAGTTGTTGATATAATAATAATAATAATAATAATAATAATAATAATAATAATAATAATAATTTATTTATTTTATTTATTTAGAATATTAATGTGCAAAACAACAGCACAAAGCCAATTACAGTTTAGCACAGGTACAAAACGAAACAAAACAACAAATGATGATGAGAATGAATGCTAGAAAATGGCAATGAGATGAAATAAAATCAATATAATAGTAATTAAATAAAATGTATTACAAATGAATTAATGAAATCATATAAATGAAGACAGGAATCATATAATTAATTTTGTAAAGTTATGCAAATGACGAGAATAGTATGATACATATCTAACAATGGCATAAATAATAAAACTGACATAAAACTCGAAAAGTATATACTACACATTAAATGGATCCAAGTTCAATCCATGCAAATTAGCATATTTAATACATCTGCAGACCGTAGAGAGAGATTTAGAATTCCTATTATAAAACAATTTATGAAATCTTAAACCCTTAGCAGGAATATGAAGACTGATATTGCTTATGAAAGATTCACAAACAATATCACCCTTAATGGCTTTACAAAAAAATAAATAATCAAGATCCTGACGTCTGGTAAACAAACTACCGCAATTAAAATATTTGCAATTAGTTTCATAGTTATAATCGGAATTTGGTAAAAATCTATAAGAACACAAGGAAATAAATTTTCTTTGAATATTCTCCAATTTAGCCGAGTCAGTGGAAGTAATGGAGTTCCATACAACAGATGCATATTCAAGCTTGGATCTAACCAATGTATAGTATAAAATTAATAAACACATAGGAATAGAAAAAGAATAAGTTATAGATCTGATTAGACCAAGCATTCTTAATGAATGGGTATAAATATATTGCACATGATCATGAAAATATAATTTTGAATCAAGTAAGACACCAAGATCTCTAATACAATCTTTCTTAGTAATTACGACATTACTAAGAGAATAATTAAATTTTTGGGAAGTAGTTTTCCGTGAGAAGGAAATAACAAAAGTTTTGGATTGATTAATTTTCATTCCATTTTCAACAGACCATTGTAAAATTGAATTAATATCATTTTGAAGAATTTGACAATCAGCCGAACTATTAATTTTACGAAAGATTTTGAGATCATCCGCAAATAAAAGGCAGCTAGAACTTATTCTTATACTTATATCATTTATAAATAATAAAAATAGGAGAGGTCCCAATGTAGACCCTTGAGGAACTCCGCATACACTATTAAATGGAACCGAGAGAGAATTACCTAGTCGAACACAAGACTGTCTATCTGTTAAATAATTTTCAAACCAATTAACATAGTTAGTGGAAAGACCAAAATTACTTAATTTATTTAATAAAATTTTGTGAGGAACAACATCAAATGCTTTGCTAAAATCAAAATAAATTGAGTCAATTTGACCTTGAGTTTCGACAACAGGCATAATGAGATTAAGATAGGAAACTAAATTAAATTAGATAGGAAACTAAATTTATAATAATAATAATAATAATAATAATAATAATAATAATAATGATAATAATAATAATAATAATATCGAGAAACTGATTGAATAGGCTATTGCGTGCTAGTGCAGTAATGAACCGAGCTATTAAACTCCAAGAACTGAAATCAGCCATAAATCATCGTCATGAAGAGAAAAATGACATAAATAAATGTAAGGAAGCTAGCTATCTAGTGGCGTACGAAATACCTCGTTGTCTTAAGCCTTCCAACGAAGGAGTATTTTTTAAAAGCGTAATGATCAAGGTGGCTGAAGTAATTTGTCCAATGAAAGTTGTTAATTATTAATTTTGAAAAACTGCGCTTTCTCGACTAAATATCCAGAAAAGAATCCAGGAGATTTCTGATTGTGTTCATGAGGAATATTAAAAAAAAGCAAGAACATTTATATATTATGTATATTTTATCGGCTCTTATGACAGTAGTGCCATTACTGAGGCAGAAAAGCTTGCGTTTTTTATTAGCGGGTTGATGAAGAACTCAACGTTAGTGCACGAACCACCACTGGTTGTAGTTTTCATGCCAAGTATACTTCGCACGAAAACATGACGACCTTCCCTCATCCCCTCACCAGTTAACTGCAGGCACGCGCAAGGGATAAACCCTTAGCCGAGTTGCCAATTCTTGAAGTCATTGTGATTTGCGAACGTTTTTCAAACTGTGTTCCGTGAAACCGCGATTTTCAGAAACACTATATTATCTTTTTAAATATACCTTGATTTATAATTACTAAAACAAAATTGGTATAAAATAAACAAACTTATTTTAAAAACACTTTATATTTATATTTTCACTAACATGTTTTGCCTAAATAAACAAATAAATGCAGACTTCTATAATAAGTGTTAAATTATCATGTTATTGAAGTTTCAGAATTTTATACTTAATTAAGAATGTTGCGCTGGTAAAATTTTCTGAAACTGTGATCATTGAATAGTTATAGAATTTGTAGTACAAAAGAGTAAAGTTAGATTTTATCAGCTTCGCCTTGGGTGATAATTTCCACGAACGCATAAAATCTGTTTACTCTAGTGTGCTATACAATATTTTATTCATTACTGGTATGTAAATTTAATTTTAAATTGCAGGGCTTTTCTTTGTACTGTGTTGTTGGCGAAGAAGTTCATATATATTCATTTTACTATTGCTAATATGTTGGTTGTCATGTAGAGAGTGATTTAAAAACATTTAATTCACTGCTGTAAGTAAGAAAACTTTTAAGCACTGCTGTGAATAATGTCATTATTTAGGTTGCTAAGGACGGTGTTGCTGTTGGCGATATCTCTTTCACGTACTGTTCACGTACTGTTCGGCGAAGTAAATCACGTATAAAATCGTCTATCTTACCGAATTCTGTTTTAATTTGTTTATTTTCTCTTTAGTTGGTGAACCGTAAATCTTAATTTCTATGCCCATATATCCAACTCCGCCGGTTGCGTCCGATGTTAAGTGATTAAGATTTATACTTATTAAACTGCCTGAACTTTCGATTACTTTATGGATAGAATTTCTAACGTTAGACACGATTTTAACACTTTGTTTTCTTAGCTACGCTCCTCTGCAAATAAGATATTCTGTTTTCTTCGACGGTGTTATTTGTTCTTGTCGTGATCTTCAGGTGAATCAGGAGGCCTGACTGCGGATCATCTGCTCCAACACTCATTAATCATGGCCGGAATAAATTAGACATATTGAAGCGCACAACGGTATAAGACAACACGTCGACAAAGACACTGAGAACGGGTGAAACCCAACAGGTAGAGGCAATGACTGCTAGATTTGGCAATGCTGGGATCTATTGTATTTCTGCCACGCGGCTAGGGGTTGAGTAGAGGATGGGGGTTTATGAGGGATTACCAATTCCAAGAAGAGAGGCCGTCATGTTTCCGAACCAAGTATACCTCTCCCCTGTCTCTTTGCTTCATAGACTGTCTGTCGCGTGTAATCACTGCTGTTCGAGTTTTGGTCACCGCTGGTGTAGACCAAAATTTACCGAAAAATCTTACGAATGTATTTACTCATGGCTTCGTAAAGTCCGTCCATTGCAAAGAGAGTTGTTTCACACAGACATTGCAAGGACACGAATTGCTCGGAGAGGCGAGCCATGGGGAGTGTCCCCGTGACCACGGGCTGCAACTAGACGTGCCAAGCTGCCAACAAGCAGCCGTGCTCATCCGAACGTGACACGCGTGTCCTTCCTTCCGTCCACTTCACTTTCGTGATCGGTTTCCTTAACCGGAAATCGTGTTCAAATGCGCAGACGCACAGCTATCGACGAATGGAAAAATTTTAATGTGCTTACAACCCGTCACTCTGTACGAACAAGTTATAAACATATTTCACAGTTCTCTTAATTAAGAGGGTCGGACCGCACTGAAAACAATTTCTGCGTTGCCTAGGGTTACCATATCTTTAAACGTAAAAATGAGGACGACACATCTATCGGACCCTTCCAACCGTTCAATAACATCTTACAGATACACATTAACACAGTGAGACAAAGTCGAACAATTTGAATTAAAATTAAATCAAATGTTTAATATTGTTTATTGTTAATAAAATAACATTGACAGAAATACAATCTTAGTTCTTCCCTGAAGGAGTAAAAAACTCGTGCTCAGGGAGATAACTAAACACAAAGATAATTTTTTGACACAAACTGGGTCAAGAAAAAAAAATTTACAGGAATAAATTAAATTTAAAAATACAATTTCAGTTTTAACAATTTAAGTCATACAAATACATATACATATTAAATCAATATATATTCTTTAAAAATTAAATTCCTAACGCTATTTTTGAAATTCCTGATACTAAAATTTTCCAAATTTGGGTATTTATCAATTATTTTATTGTATAACCTTGGACCAAAGCAGGTACCATGGCTCAGAGCTGTGCTTGTGAAACACTTTGGTTCCTCTAGTCGTATAAAATCGGATCTTTTAGTTCCATATTTATGATGATACAAGTTGAATTTATTACGGTTTTTATGTATGAAGATTAATAAGGCAATATAATAAATCTGTTTAATTTTCAAAACATTAAAATCAGTGAACAAAAGCTCAGATGAGCAATCAATTGGTTTATTAAGGCATATTTTAATTATTCTTTTCTGAATAAGTATTAGTGGAGTGAGATTAGAATTACAAGCATTTCCCCACCCTAAAATTCCATACTGGAGAATGGATTGAAATAAAGCTAAATAAATGAGACGTAAAATATTAATATATTCTGCCTATTTTGATACCTAATTCCTAAATTATTATTAGACCTCAGATTTTAGGCTAAATGACTAAATTTCTTGTATACAGATAAACTAAAACTAGTTAAATATTTATCTTCACGTTTTATATAAAATGTGAACGTTTTAAAGGGACTTTGTATAGCCTAATATGCCTATTTTGTCCACTGTGACCAATTTTAAGGTTTTAGAGTCTAAAAAGGCCTGTTTTTATTTTCGTTTTTATTTGTTTTTACTTTTTTTTTGTAGCAATGAAAAAAAGTATTGAATATCATTCGATGGGTTTCTTTAAAGACCTTATAATAGCGTGGTTGTAGGAATTAAGCAATTACTGAAAAGTGACTGTTTTTGTTGAGTATTTGAGGTGGCAGTTGGAATGTAATGAATGGAGAGGATGTAAAAGAAATCAGCGTTGCAAATGTTGTTAGACTTAAATATACATCCATTACTTAGATATCATAAGGAAGATTTTTCCATTTATAAAATGGACGTCTAAGAAAAAGTAAATTTCACAAAACAAAATTTAGAAAAAACCCTTGTTATGTATTGAAATGTCATTCTTGAATAATGTATTAATTATAAGTTGATACTAAATGTATCAGCAGCATAGAACAATGAGGCCGATGAATTAATTAATAATAATTATTCATAATTTAAGGCACAACAAAAATAAAGTTTCTAATCACAACTTTCTACTGTTTTTGTCACTGTATACCGTAATGTTTAATATTAACTACAGTAGAACTTGGTTATAGCGACCTCGTTTTGTCCGACACCTCGCCTATAACGTCAAATATTCTGTGGTCCCAATTAATTCCTCATAAGACATATGCTTTCCTACCCTGCTTAATACGACAAACGTATATGCGTCTACCTCGCATATAACGTCATTTTCAACCTCAGTTTGGAATAAGATTTTCTAAGAATCAAAGTATTTTAAGAAATATTTTGCTGAAATCTGACCCTGACAAATTCTTTACAGTCTCCTTCTGTCATAGACCTCTGGAATGCAGGCGGATTCCCCACCCCATTGTAACCTGCCCGAATTTATGCGGTATTAGATCAGTTTCGACAGGAAGTTTTCACTAAGTGCACGCATTTTAACGCAGTATGGCCACTAAAAGAAGTGAGTGACGCTTTAGAAGTCATTAGAATTATGAACATGTTCTATGAAGCTAGGGAAGGGAGCAGTGAAATTGCAACTGAAATTATGAACATAGAACGTAATTTAGCTCTAGAAAGTGGGTATTGGGCAAGTAGAAGAAAACAGAGAAGAATGACTGATTACTTCACTTCTAAGTAAAGTAGTCTGGTGTGTACTGAACAAACTGTTTTAATACAGAATACTGTATTTATAATTGTAGGCCTACGTATATTTTATTATGTTCATGGTAGGCATAAAAGGCAATACATAAATCTAAAATAAGTCTAATTAAGTTTGCTATTTTTCATTTTCCACCTCACTAGATTGATAATGTGATTCTCGGTTACTACGACACTCGTTTATAACAACATAATTTTTAAGGTCCCTTGGATGTCGTTATAACCAAGTTCTACTGTGATTAAATGTACTTTTATAGTTATTGCAGTTTAAATGAATATAAAGACATGCAAGTGCATAAAATCGTATTTTTAACTATCTGAAATTGTGTCTTTAACTGCCTAAAACTGGATTCTTAGGGCCGTATTCATAGACATTCTTAGCGCGGGCTTCCGGTGGCTGATCAGCGAACTAATGTTTTTCGTATTCATAAACCAGTGTTAGCTATATGATATGATATGAATCCTGTACAAGTAATCAGTCGATAGCCGGGGCTAGTTTGGCACGCTTGTAGCGCGGGCTAGCGAATTGTGTATGAATAGCACCCCTAGTGACTATTTTGATAATTTTAGAGCCTATTTTAGGTTTTTAAGGGCTTAAAAATCCAGGGTCTAATTATTATACAGTATGCATACAGAAATAAAAAACACAAGAATTAACTTCACTCTTAAATAAAATTTCAGTCACTTATGTTCTAATTACAGGCTAAGTTTATTTAAACAGTCCATGGGTATTTCTCTGTTAACCTGGAATTTTTTGTAAGAACGAATGAAATGCCACACAACAGAAATGAAGAAAGTTGTACTTCATATAGGATCAAGAAAACTAGCTACTCCTTTCAAAGACTCCAAAACAGATGATTCCTCTTCTCTTTAGATCACTGCATTTGAATTAAAGAAATGGCAAAATACCTGGCGAGCGTGGCAAAGATCTCGAGGTCTTCGCCTGAAAGTCCTTGTTAAATAAAGAAGTGAAATAAAAATAGCGTGTTTAAAAACTGAACGTAACTAGATTACAAGCAGGCCTAGACTGAGGAAGGATAACAAAGAACGTTTGAGATGGGCAGGGCATGTAGCACGTATATATGGGTGAATCCAGAAATGCGTATAGAGTGTTAGTTGGGAGAACGGAGAAAAAAGACCTTTTGTGAGGTCGAGACATAGATGGGAGGATAATATTAAAATGGATTTGAGGGAGGTGGGATATGATGGTAGGGACTGGGTTGATCTTGCTCAAAATAAAGACCGATGGCGGGCTTATGTCAGGGCGGCAATGAACCTCCAGTTTCTCTAAAAGCCATTTGTAAGTAAGGCCCTTATACTAGTGACAGACTACAGTCACTAATCGCGATTATCGACCTGATCGCGATCGTGGTTGTAGTGTGTCACCGTCCCGATCGCGATCAGGAGCTTAATTCTGTTTCCAGAACTAGATAATCGTGCAGAGGCACAGCCCAATGGACGAAAGTAACATTTTAGTAATCTTTGGTTTCGAATCACCTTGATTTATATTATTTAGGAAGTCGTGAAAGCTTCTGCTGTGATATTTTGTTACCCATTCCATTGTATTATATGAAAGAGAAACGAAAATGAATGGCTAGAAAATGATAGGCGTATTTGGCCACTATTAGACATATTGGAAAATTTTAATGTAGATGTGAGAAAAATAAAAATAAATATATTAACAAATGGCAGACGAATTATTCATATATAGAGGGAAATAGAAGGCTGCTGAAAGATGTTTCATTTCAATAAATAGCCTAATGAATTACAAACTGTAACTGATTTCTTTTTCAGATTTTTAATTTCAGTCTCAATTACGACGATATCTTTGAGGTTAGGAATCATTTTAAAAATATGTTTTAATACAAAATAATATAAATTGTAGGCCTAATGACATAAATTATATAGGTTGTAATATTTCTTTCCAAAATATATAGTAATGGTATAAATTATATCATGTAAACATTTTAACAAATAAATTCCCATATTAAGCTGCAAGAAATCACAACAAAGAAAAAAAAGGGAAAAATAATGAACAAACATCAAAACAAAGTATGAATTTTAGATGTTGTCCAGTAGATGAACAATGTCATATAAGCACAGTCTACTATATACAGTCACGAAGCTATAGTTTTGAGGATGCTACAAACAATAGACTGTGCTGGTACTATTTCGCATTGTCTGTAATGTGGCGATATTAGCGATCCTAGTGGTGAGCTTTGTGACTCTATATACTAGACTGTATCCCAGTACATTTGTTTAACGAGCCCGTCGTAAGTCAAAACCATTATTAAACGCCTTAAACCTAAAAAGGCACCAGGTCCTGATAAAATTAACAACATAGAACTTAAAAACTTACCTAGAAAGGCACTTATGTATATTACCAAGCTTTTCAATCAGTGTATAGCTCATCGATATTTTCCAGATGCTTGGAAACTTGCAAACAAAAGAAAAATCCAAAGGTTCCAGCAAATCGCAGACCAATAAGTTTGATTAATGCCCTTGACAAAGTATTTGAACGAATTCTTATGACCATACTTCTACAAAGTGCACCAAACCTTATTCCACCCTATCAGGCTGAATATCAACAAGGTCTCTCTACAACACACCAACTGCTGCGTCTTGTTGAACAAACAACTATCGGTTTCAACAACAGAGCTACTACCGTAGCAATATTTCTCGATGTCAAAAGTGCATTTGACTCTGTGTGGTATACTGGTATAATTTATAAATTAATCCAATCAGAGGTTCCTGATGCACTGATTCATATAATTGCTGATTTTCTTCGGAACAGACGTTTCTGTGTTAAGGAAGACGGCTGTTTATCGAGACAAAAGAAAATTCAAGGAGGAGTTCCGCAAGGCTCAGTACTGAGCCCTTACTTATATTGTGCATATACTTCAGATCTTCCAGAAACTGACGTCACCAGGTTGGCCTTATATGCAGATGATACACTAGCATACACTACACATCGTAATGCCGATCTAGCCATTGGTCGACTTCAACGGCATGTCCACCTTATAGAATAATGGTTCCAACATTGGCGCTTAACTGTAAATACAATGAAGAGTCAAGTCATAGCCTTCAGTAGAACTCGAAGTGTACCACAAACTAAACTCACACTGTATGGTACTGCCCTTGAATTTCAGGATTCTGTTAAGTATCTTGGAATCCATTTGGATAGTCGTCTGTTATGGCATACCAACATTGCAAATACACGAGCAAAAACAATAGCAAGAATGGTACAACTGTATCCCCTTTTAAAAACACGTGCATTGTCAACATCTAAAAAAGTGACAATTTATAAATTGCTGATTAGATCAGTGCTTTTGTATGGTTCTACAGTATGGGGATACGCACCTAAGACAACATTAGATCCCATTCGAGTTGTACAAAATAAAGTATTACGTGTAATTCATAACAGCGGGTGGTACACAAGAAACGAAGAGATACATCAAGATCTAAAAGTGGAAAGTATCCCAGTTATCATTAGGAGATTCGCTGAAACATTTTATGAACAGGCACATTCCCACCAAAATGTGTATGTATCAAAACTAGGAACTTATAACCCACAGTACTACACAAGACATCGTACACCTTTGTTCCTCTTCTCATAGTTATTTGTCAAATTTGTTTCCACGCTGTTCATCCTGGTTATGACGGGAATGCAGCATCATAAATGAACTACCTCTCAGCAATAAGTAAAAGTAATTAGGAACAGTCGGGAGATCACCCAAGATTTCGATACTGTATCCAAAAGTTGACGAATTAAAAAAAAAACTAGACTGTGATATAAGTATGTACATAGAGAAAATTATTTTCTCTATGGTAATTCAGCTGTTGACCAGACGGGACCAAGTGTGACCTAGTGTGTCCATACATTGTCGATAATCGCGATAATGGTAATCGCGATTAGCGACTGTAGTCTGTCACTAGTACTACGGATTTCCTGGTGGTGAGGTTGGGTATCTTTCGTCTCCTTTTTTTCCTCTATGGGAATTGATCATTGACTTTGCACCTCCTCCGATCGGCTCTCAACGTCACCAGCTGCACGGCTGTTGTTAGCAGAGGTACGAATCTGCTTCGTCAGCATTACTCAAAGAACAAAAAGTCCCGCTGATTGTATTGAGGGGGCCGACAGGCTCTTTTGATTTCTTCATTTCGTTGCTTCAGTTCAACGATCTTGAACGGAGAAAGGAAGGAAGAAAAAAAAAACCTCTTGTAATATTATCATCGCGGTTCAAGCCCTTTTGTATAGTGTTAAGTCGGAACTTCTTAACCTGTGTAATCGAGGGTTATACGGTCGTTCATATGAGACAAGAGACGAAGAAAAATTCCTGCGCTCGATGAAAGGCACCGCCCTCTTTGGAGGCTATCGCTGCCGCCGTAACAATATGGAGACGTCACAAGACAAACTCATTGTTATTTTAAACGGCGAAATTGCTTGAGAATAGATTCAAAAGTTCTTGTTGTTTTCTTCATGAGAGTATTTTTCAATTTCTTACCGAGGATAAGAGGAAATGTTAAACGTGATAGAATGAAGACTCGCAGGTTCATGTCGGTTTTTTAACTCGAGATTGGGTTTTGTAAGAACACCTTCACGATAATTGGCGGAAAGTGAAGTTAGTAATAACAATAGTGAACCGGATTTGTTCAGCAGGGAGGTTAATAGGTTTGAAATTGTACGCCTTTGTGCGTGAGCGATTAAAACTAACGAGTGCTGTAGTGCTGATCGGTGACACTTCAACGGGGATGATGAATATTAAATTTTACGGTGCAAGTCCCCTGAATTTCATTAACAAACCCAGGAAATTATAAGTTATACGTTTTAGTTTTAATCTGTGTTGGAAAAATGAGAAACAAAATGAATATCAATTTATTAATTGAGTAATTTAATAATTTGAGTTATAAAAATTGTAGTGGTAATGTGATAATAAGGTAATTAAGACGGTAGCTGAAAAAAAAAGGCCCATAAACAAAAGCCATCTTTCGAGAAAACAATGATTGAAAGATTTATTTTTATGCAATTGCGATTTCATTGCACTTTTATCAAAATAACAATTTGCATACTGTGTACATTGCGTCTCAGTGAAACATACGGCAGAGTCCGTATAGATCAGTTTCTATCTGATGCTTTTCCAATTCAGTGCGGGCTAAAGAAGGGAGATGCACCATCACCTTTACTTTTTAACTTCGCTCTAGAATATGCCATTAGGAAAGTTCAGGAAAACAGGCAGGGTTTGGAATTGAACGGGTTACATCAGCTTCTTGTCTATGCGGATGACGTGAATATGTTAGGAGAAAATACACAAACGATTAGGGAAAACACGGAAATTTTACTTGAAGCAAGTAAAGCGATCGGTTTGGAAGTAAATCCCGAAAAGACAAAGTATATGATTATGTCTCGTGACCAGAATATTGCACGAAATGGAAATATAAAAATTGGAGATTTATCCTTCGAAGAGGTGGAAAAATTCAAATATCTTGGAGCAACAGTAACAAATATAAATGACACTCGGGAGGAAATTAAACGCAGAATAAATATGGGAAATGCGTGTTATTATTCGGTTGAGAAGCTCTTATCATCCAGTCTGCTGTCCAAAAATCTGAAAATTAGAATTTATAAAACAATTATATTACCGGTTGTTCTGTATGGTTGTGAAACTTGGACTCTCACTCTGAGAGATGAACATAGGTTAAGGGTGTTTGAGAATAAGGTGCTTAGGAAAATATTTGGGGCTAAGAGGGATGAAGTTACAGGAGAATGGAGAAAGTTACACAACACAGAACTGCACGCATTGTATTCTTCACCTGACATAATTAGGAACATTAAATCCAGACGTTTGAGATGGGCAGGGCATGTAGCACTTATGGGCGAATCCAGAAATGCATATAGAGTTTTAGTTGGGAGACCGGAGGGAAAAAGACCTTTAGGGAGGCTGAGACGTAGATGGGAGGATAATATTAAAATGGATTTGAGGGAGGTGGGGTATGATGATAGAGACTGGATTAATTTTGCACAGGATAGGGACAGCTGGCGGGCTTATGTGAGGGCGGCAATGAACCTTCGGGTTCCTTAAAAGCCATTTGTAAGTAAGTAAAGTTCATGTACGTTAATGAAATAACACTTTTCTACTGGTTTTAATGTCAAGGTACTCTAATTCAAGAAGTCTCAGACTTTATATGCAATAACAGCTTAAGTTTTCCATACTTCATTTACAAATATTTAAAATTTTGTTGTTGTTTATTCATGCAGTGTTCCGAGGATAGAACTATCAGTACGCTTATGTGGTACCCTCAAATATAGACTACTATTGGCTTGTACAGCAAATGCTGCAAAATAAGTTCATTAGGCGTTGAAATAAAAATTTTTCAGATTTATTTTCATTCAAGAATACCAGATGTTTCGAAAGTTACTTGCTTGCATAATAATGAAACATACTCCCTCTGAATGTGTTTCATGCCAAATACGTTTTCTTGAACCTATCCACCTTCAGTTTTTGAGTTTCAACACGAAAACATAACTAACAATGTCAGGACGATCGGTGGGTTTTTCATGTGGGAGTAAAGCAGTAGCTATTTCAGGTAGTTGTGAATTGTAGGTCAAAGTTAAGGTTTGCTATGCTTTCGAACAATAGACATAGGATCTTGGTATAGCTGCTGCATGTAGAGCTTGAAATGTAGAGGGTAAAATCATTTTATCCTGCTAAGAGATCTTGCTGAAATGATCGGGAGACTACAAAATTTTGTAGGCCTCTTATTTTATCAGTAAGTAATACCTTCTTTCCTTAGGAATTGTAATTTTTGCATTCTCTCGAGCCAATACTGAAGAGAATAACGTGTATAAATATCTACAACACACCGCCATTACGTATATGACAAAAACCCAACCCCACTTGATTAATAACTATAATTTTTTTTTATTTTTAATAACAATATTATCTTACGTAAGTTTTGTAGTTATATATATATATATATATATATATATATACTAAATAGCCGCCACTCATTAAATTATAGAAATGAAGATCTAATTTAAGATATTCTCTACATGTACTTACATAACCCCAAAACGTTTCACTTTCATATCATCAATATAGCATTAATATGTATAATTAATGAAAAATAGTCACATCATGGCATTAACTATAATAATGTTTAATTTCTAATGGTAATAATGTCATAAACCTCAAGTTCTGTAGATTTTAATATCCAATGCACAGCTGTACTCAGAAAATTACACACCACAGAATCAGCCCTGTAAATTATTTTTAGTAATTCTTGAAGTTTTTAATAACTAATTGAATTTGAGATGGAAATATGTCAACAATCCTGCAGGTCATGGCCTTCATGTAATAGTCTATTGTTTATTGTATTCTGAAATGCAATTAATTAGTTCTCAAAACTGACGAAAGATAGATTTTGGAAAATAGCAAAATGATGTAAGAAAATTGATATTTCATTGAAAACTACTATTTTTCTGAAAAACTTTGAGTTCGAAGCTTCATAATGAGGGATCATTTATTAAAATCTGTTCAGCCGTTTTCCCGTAATTTCCATTACCAGTTCAAATTATATATATATATATATATATATATATATATATATATATTACGAGTAATTTATTTTATTTAATATACTGCACATTGATAATAGTACATTATGCAACGAGCCTATAATGATAGTAATTAAGAAGCGAGTATGGATGTTTATGAAACGAGCGCAAGCGAGTTTCGTAATTTTCATACGAGCTTCTTAATTACCATTATAGGCCAGTTTCATACGACTTTTTATGCTCGACCATATTTCTAACTTGAAATTGCAGTATTCAGATGTATACATTTTATTTGTAACTGACAAGATCGGAAGTGATCTTGTTCTAGGTCGTGAATTGTGAGATGTGCGCAGACGCGAAAGTATTGATTTTTTCCGAGGAACAATAATGTCATTGACCTTGTGTAATCCGTTAAACTTGGTATAACTTTGATTATTGAATTCGACATTGAAAAACGAGATGACAAATTGAATTTATTTGAATATTATTTACAATTAACGTTAATTATTATAGTAACAGAACATAACCTTCTGCGACAGTATTGGATTTCCAGCCTCCGTGACTTTTCGCTAATTCTCTTTCGATTGCATATCCGAGAACAATCGATTCTTGCGGTTTTATAACAGTAGAAAGCTGACCTGTCATTGGCTGAACAGTTGTAATCTGAGTCGTCATTGGCTGAAAGACCTGACCTTTAATGAGTAGGTGTACTTTAATGACATGCATTAAAGGTCTGCTACCAGGTGAATAATTACTACATTTCGGCATGGTCGAGCATAAAGTGATATTAGTTAATTGCATAGAAATAGAGGCAGATTTTGAGTAGTATTTTAATGTTACAGATGTTGAAAGACAGTATCAAACGAAGATTCACATAGCCTACATTTTTTAGAACAAAAGAATTGCTGTAGGTCTGTTTATAATCTCGTTAGCTGAATTCATATTTCATAATGCAAGTAAAAGTCAAGGCGTGTTTAGGGTCATTTCCTCTTATGAAAGCATTTCGACAGCAACAGACGCACCTGTGATGCCAGTTCCAGCCCTACACTTAGTAATTATTAACTTGAGACTGGATACCGTTGGATGCTGATCCAACAACATAACAAGACTATGCATATCTAAAAAAAAGGATTAAAAAATTACTAGGCTTACGTAGATGACACATGCTTTCTCGTAATACTGTTGATTCATTTTGCAACAATCGTTTATCATGCTATCATGCTACTGGCTATAGGATAGTTTGTTTCAAATATTATTAGAAAGTTTGAATAAAATGTCTCAGTACGGGCTATTCCATCTCAAATCGACCGAAATATAGAGAAAATTGACCTTACAATTTTTAAATACAATGAAACTTTTTCTGTCGGTAGACAACTGTGACAAAATGCTTTGTGCAAAGTTTGGGGCATCAGAACTTAATAGTGTTTAAATTAATAATATTTATATTTATCGTATTTTCATAAAATTAGAAACTTTAAACTGTTGTGGCTCCGAAACTCTTTCACCCAATGATCAAAATCATGGTTTATTTTGATGCTGAGAAGTTAACGTTTATATTGACATGTAAACAGTTTTTCTTACTTTTTATGGAAATGGAGAAATTTAGATTTTTCTTCATTAAGACGCCTTTGACCACGAAAAAATATTTTTAAAATATATGGTTAGATTGCGCATTGAAAGTACAAATAAACACATATTTTTACTGGTGGTACGTTGATAAGAAAGTATTGAAAATATCAAATAAAGAAAATAAATAGTACGCGCGTGAACTAACCAGCTGACTGTGAGGCGGGAGCTAGCCGAGGGAAGCAAGGCCAGGAGACAAACACGTCTAGCAGTCAAGGCTGTGCTAGCTTTATCACAGGTTTTCATAAACACAGGAGTAAAATGACGCCCAACGCTCCCTTATCTTCAGCTCTCGGCCAGTGCATGCGATACTGCGCCGTTCAAGTCCAGGCGTGTGAAAATAATCTATTTAATACCCTCGAAACTTATTGCCGAGCCACTAAGCAAACAATGCCGAATCGCTCTTAATAATGCAAGGTTTTTTCTCAATATTTTTTACATTTTTACAAATGGCTTAAAATCAAGTAAAATCAGATTATCTGTCTCTCTGTGTACAATAAAAATTAGGATTACTTCTTTACATAACCTACCAAATGTCAGCTTCAAAATAAGCTCTCCTTCAATGTTCTACAGTAAATGGTTCCAGAGTTCTGAGCGCTGAAAGAGGCTTGTTTTTATAAAATACGTTAAATTTGTCGCTCAATAATACGAAAACCGTTTGACTTTCGATAGTATATTTTTGAAAATGCACTCCCCTCAGCACCTTGTATAAGTAGGGAAAAAATTAGAGTATAAAAAATGCGAGGTTTTTTACTGATCGATTTCATATGGAATAGCCCGTACTGACCGTACAATGTCCCACAAGGCTATAAGGTTAAGTATTACTGGAGTTTTTAACTGGACGACGCACGTCCATCTAGCAAGCGAAGTACTTGACTGATGGCTCGCACGACTCTTATTTCGTAAAGTGTGGCAGAACAAAACTTGGACTAATTTAACAATTACACTAATATAAACAATTTAAATTATTATTTACACCATGTACACTAAACATGCTAATTTACTATTTACACTATAATAAAGAATGTAGGACTTACTTATTTAGAAAATGCTTTCAAGGAACCAGCAGGATCTCCTGTAACTTCATCCCTCTTAGCCCCAAATATTTTCCTAAGAACCTTATTCTCAAGCACCCTTCATCTCTGTACCTCTCTCAATGTGAGAGTCCAAGTTTCACAACCATACAGAACAACCGGTAATATAACTGTTTTATAAATTCTAACTTTCACATTTTTTGACAGAAAACTAGATGACAAAAGCTTCTCAACGGAATAACAGCCATTTCCCATATTTATTTTGCGTTTAATTTCCTCCCAAGTGTCATTTATATCTGTTACTGTTGCTCCAAGATATTTGAAATTTTCCACCTCTTCGAAGGATAAATCTCCGATGGCGGGTTTATGTGAGGGCGGCAATGAACCTGCGCTTTCTCTAAAAGCCATTTGCAAGTAAGTAAGTAAGTATGTTAATGATTCCTTCGATTCAAATTGTCTTATTTAACGCTAAATTGTAATTGTTTAGCTCTTAGAATTACATGTAACTAAATACATCTATATTTGCTCTTAAAATAATAGTAATAATAATAATAATAATAATAATAATAATAATAATAATAAAAATAATAATAATAATAAGAAGAAGAAGAAGAACAACAACAACAACAACAACAAATTTTGTCATAAAGGGACTTTAATTTACACCAGATTTAGTTTGAGCTGGTGAACGTTGTCTTTGTAAAATAAAGAGAATTTAATTTAGACGAGATTTAATTTGAGCTGGAAAATGTTGCCTTTGTATAATAAAGGGAATTTAATTTACACGACATTTGATTTGAGCTGGAAAATGTTGCCTTTGTATAATAAAGGGAATTTAATTTACACGACATTTGATTTGAGCTGGAAAATGTTGCCTTTGTATAATAAAGGGAATTTAATTTACACGACATTTGATTTGAGCTGGCAATTTTTGCCTTTGTATAATAAAGGGAATTTAATTTATACAAGACTTTGTATAATGTTAATAAAGAGAATTTAATTTACACCAGATTTATTTGGAGTTGGCAATTGTTGCCTTCGTATAATAAAGGGAATTTAATTTATACAAGACTTTCTATAAGGTTAATAAAGAGAATTTAATTTACAATAGATTTATTTGGAGTTGGCAATTGTTGCCTTCGTATAATAAAGGGAATTTAATTTATACAAGACTTTCTATAAGGTTAATAAAGAGAATTTAATTTACACCAGATTTAGTTTCAGTTGGCAAATGTTTCCTTTGTATAATAAAGGGAATTTAATTTGCACCAGATTTATTTGGAGTTGGCAATTGTTGCCTTTGTATAATAAAGGAAATTTAATTTATACAAGACTTTGTATAAGGTTAATAAAGAGAATTTAATTTGCACCAGATTTAGTTTGAGTTGGCAATTGTTGCCTTTGTATAATAAAGGGAATTTAATTTATACAAGACTTTGTATAAGGTTAATAAAGATAATTTAATTTACACCAGATTTATTTTGAGTTGGCAAATGTTTCCTTTGTATAATAAAGGAAATTTAATTTGCACCAGATTTATTTGGAGTTTGCAATTGTTGCCTTTGTATAATAAAGGGAATTTAATTCATACAAGACTTTGTATAATGTTAATAAAGAGAATTTAATTTACACCAGATTTAGTTTGAGTTGGCAAATGTTTCCTTTGTATAATAAAGGGAATTTAATTTGCACCAGATTTATTTGGAGTTGGCAATTGTTGCCTTTGTATAATAAAGGGAATTTAATTTACACAAGACTTTGTATAATGTTAATAAAGAGAATTTAATTTACACCAGATTTAGTTTGAGTTGGCAAATGTTTCCTTTGTATAATAAGGGGAATTTAATTTACACCAGATTTATTTTGAGTTGGCAATTGTTGCCTTTGTATAATAAAGGAAATTTAATTTATACCAGATTTAGTTTGAGTTGGCAATTGTTGCCTTTGTATAATAAAGGAAATTTAATTTACACCAGATTTAGTTTGAGTTGGCAATTGTTGCCTTTGTATAATAAAGGGAATTTAATTTACACCAGATTTAGTTTGAGTTGGCAATTGTTGCCTTTGTATAATAAAGGGAATTTAATTTATACCAGATTTAGTTTGAGTTGGCAATTGTTGCCTTTGTATAATAAAGGAAATTTAATTTATACCAGATTTAGTTTGAGTTGGCAATTGTTGCCTTTGTATAATAAAGGAAATTTAATTTATACCAGATTTAGTTTGAGTTGGCAATTGTTGCCTTTGTATAATAAAGGAAATTTAATTTACACCAGATTTAGTTTGAGTTGGCAATTGTTGCCTTTGTATAATAAAGGGAATTTAATTTATACAAGACTTTGTATAAGGTTAATAAAGAGAATTTAATTTACACCAGATTTATTTTGAGTTGGCAAATGTTTCCTTTGTATAATAAAGAGAATTTAATTTATACCGGATTTATTTTGAGTTGGCAATTGTTGCCTTTGTATAATAAAGGGAATTTAATTTGCACCAGATTTATTTGGAGTTGGCAATTGTTGCCTTTGTATAATAAAGGGAATTTAATTCATACAAGACTTTGTATAAGGTTAATAAAGAGAATTTAATTTACACCAGATTTAGTTTCAGTTGGCAAATGTTTCCTTTGTATAATAAAGGGAATTTAATTTGCACCAGATTTATTTGGAGTTGGCAATTGTTGCCTTTGTATAATAAAGGGAATTTAATTTACACAAGACTTTGTATAATGTTAATAAAGAGAATTTAATTTACACCAGATTTAGTTTGAGTTGGCAAATGTTTCCTTTGTATAATAAAGAGAATTTAATTTATACCGGATTTATTTTGAGTTGGCAATTGTTTCCTTTGTATAATAAAGGGAATTTAATTTGCACCAGATTTATTTGGAGTTGGCAATTGTTGCCTTTGTATAATAAAGGGAATTTAATTCATACAAGACTTTGTATAAGGTTAATAAAGAGAATTTAATTTACACCAGATTTAGTTTGAGTTGGCAAATGTTTCCTTTGTATAATAAAGGAAATTTAATTCATACAAGACTTTGTATAAGGTTAATGAAGAGAATTTAATTCACACCAGATTTAGTTTGAGTTGGCAATTGTTGCCTTTGTATAATAAAGGAAATTTAATTCATACAAGACTTTGTATAAGGTTAATAAAGAGAATTTAATATACACCAGATTTATTTTGAGTTGGCAAATGTTTCCTTTGTATAATAAAGGAAATTTAATTTACACCAGATTTAGTTTGAGTTGGCAAATGTTTCCTTTGTATAATAAAGGAAATTTAATTTGCACCAGATTTATTTGGAGTTGGCAATTGTTGCCTTTGTATAATAAAGGAAATTTAATTCATACATGACTTTGTATAAGGTTAATGAAGAGAATTTAATTTACACCAGATTTAGTCTGAGTTGGCAAATGTTTCCTTTGTATAATAAAGGAAATTTAATTTGCACCAGATTTATTTGGAGTTGGCAATTGTTGCCTTTGTATAATAAAGGGAATTTAATTCATACAAGACTTTGTATAAGGTTAATAAAGAGAATTTAATTTACACCGGATTTATTTTGAGTTGGCAATTGTTGCCTTTGTATAATAAAGGGAATTTAATTTACACAAAACTTTGTATAAGGTTAATAAAGAGAATTTAATTTACACCAGATTTAGTTTCATTTGGCAATTGTT
This sequence comes from Periplaneta americana, assembly GCF_040183065.1. NCBI lineage: Eukaryota > Metazoa > Arthropoda > Insecta > Blattodea > Blattidae > Periplaneta > Periplaneta americana. Next base: position 120,100,494 of record NC_091133.1, read on the forward strand.
GCTTTTGTATAATAAAGGGAATTTAATTTACACAAGACTTTCTATAAGCTTAATAAAAAGAATTTAATTCACACGGGATTTAGTTTGAGCTGGCAATTGTTGCCATTGTATAATAAAGTAAATTTAATTGAAATGTTGCTCCTGTATGTTGATAAACTTAATTTTCCGAGGACGGTTAGAAAATTTCGTTTTGTCGGTCTTTTACAATTTTTTCTTTCCTTGCCTTATAGAATTGAATTACGTTTTCTCCATATTAACTCTAAATGTGAACTCACTACATTCGCAATAAGGGCTGTGTGGTCATACTAAATTATTTTCTTTCCCGCTTCGTATCGCCCATTGTTCGATCCCCTTAAATACGAGCCTGTCTTAAATACTTCTTATCCCAACACATTCGGCAGTGATCCTGGATATCATAATAGCCGGCCGCTAGTGGCATTAGCATTGCGATGAACACGTCGCCTATTAATCAGGCGCATGCGCGTTCCCAACATTCTTGCACTTGACATATTCCAACGTCTCGGCCTGTGAAAAGAAATCGAACTAAAATATATCACTCGCGCGGACAGAAACAAAAATAACCCATCCGTGTAAAGGGGAGTCGGTGGGGGGAAGAGGGGGGTTAGGGGTCGTAATAATCGTCTGGGGACAGTCTGTCAATCTTGCCTAGTTCCTAAAGATACCACCAACACAGCAAACGCGTCGGAATAAAAACAAAACGAACTCGCTTTGCGCTACAGGTGGGCAGATAATAACCCTAGGTGTAGGCGTGGCTTGTCTCAGCAGCAAGGCATCATGGGTGTACGGTAATGGCGTTTTCTGATTGGCTAACCGGTTATAGAAAATCCTTGGCTCAACCTTCCCCTTTCTCATCTTCGTCTTTTTATTTCAATTGCCCTTTGATTATGTTTTATGAAAGTGTGTAATATGTTTCACGGACCTCGGCGCTGTAGATGCATTGCAGAAGACAATTCGCACTAGTCCTGCCCCAAAATCTTCCTGACATTCTATAAGAATACAATTTCTGATGAGAATTAGATTTTTTTATAAGTATATTCATATTCTACGGTCGCCGATGGAAACGCGGACTTGTTTTGTTTTTATAGAGGCGTTCAGCAACATCCAGTTAACGACCACCGTTGCTAGACCTGCAATCCACTACTGTTAAAGTGGCTGCACACAGATTGCTTGCCCCTTAATGATAGTCATTTGTAATAGTCCCGGGGCTACGTATGTAATTGGGTTGGTAGGCCGCAAGAGGGGCTCTAAAGAAGGTGATTGTTGGTTTTCAAAATAAAAGAGTGCGAGAAAATAAGCACGAAACGAAATGAAACGAACCTCATATATAATCATTTTTGATTCTGTGCATATCCACCTTTTGAGGCACTTTATAACCAGACTTCCCTCTTACACGTTCTCTGGGGCAATGCTTCTCAAGCAGTGGTTCACGGACCACAAAACATCCAGAAACCAGGATTGATATAAAAACATTTATAGCCTAAGCTTCCAAGTTAAAAGTGTAATACAAGCTGTTAAAATTGAAGAAGAATTTAGTGAAAAAAAAAAAAATAGACTTATAGGCGTGCCTCAGGGCACAGTGCTAGGACCTAGTTTATTTTTAATATAAGTGTATATGACACAACTTACTGATGCTTGATTTGTCACAAAATAACGCTAATAGCCTTATGTATTCTTACACAGATGGTACCGTAGCCATTTTTTAGTGGTTTACATAGAATTAAATTTCTGCATGTCATGAAGCAAAGAATGGCATGCATCTAATAAAAATATGGTTTCATTCAAACTTACTCTTAAATATTTCTAAAACAACGGTTGTAACTTATCTATAACATCATACAATACTATACATCTATACTAATTAGAATATTATAGTCTAATTGACAAACCTAATTTCATATCTTCTCTAATTGCGACTGTTCAAGTTTGACCAATTTCACTAGAGTCAAATATTATCTAGGAGTCTCATTAGCCAACTCCTTAGATGGGACAAATATGTTGCAGTAACTTATTATGTAATATATCACGCAAAATTATACAGGTCTACAGAGTCAACCATAATTAATGTCATTAATTTCAGTTAGTTTTTTAGATGTTTTAAACAAAAAAGTTTCATAAAATTTTGGTCGTTTTTGCTTCCTTTTCGAGATAAAAATTATTTTATATGAAACATTTCATGCTGTGTTCTGGGAAAGCCATTGATTTAATTCCCAACATGCTAAGTCAATTTAAGAGAGCAGCGTATTATGAAAATGATTAAAAGAATTTCAGTTCAGTCCTTTAAAAGTGCAGAAATTTGATCCGAACAAATGTAACTTCTTCTTCTGGAAAAGAATTAAAAAAATTTACATTTTTTCGGATAAAATTTCTGTAAACTTAAAGGACTAAACTAAAATTCTATCAATAATTTGTTATGATAAAAAGCTGATCTTTTAAATTGACTAAGTAAATTTGGAATTAAATCAATAGCTTTCCCAAAACACCTATAAATGTTTTATATAAAATAATTTTTATCTCGAGGAGAAAGCAAAAACGAGCAAAATTCCATTAAAAATGTTTGTTTGAAATATCTCAAAGAATAACCCCCTGAAATTAATGACATTATTTACAGTTCACTCTGTACATGCATGCATACATACATACGTATAATATTTTTGTAAGTTGTACTGAGTTCGTACCTTCATATTAATTTTTTAATATTTATTTATTTATTCTTGGTGCAATCGATATCACGTTATGGTGTTGTTGGTTGGGGTAGTTTTTCTACTCTCCATAAGAAAGCCACTGGAATTATTACAAATAAGAATAATCAAAATCTGTTTAACACTCTATCGACTATCCTATTACATTTCTTTACTCCGATTTCAACGTTCTCAAGTTGCAGCAAATATACAAATATGATATATTATTAACTTATTTTCAGAACAAAAGGAAAAATTTCAAGACATATTGGTGTAGGCCTAATTATAGCCTAAAGAACATGTTAGGCCTATTTAATTTTATTTATTTTATTATTTATTTATTTAACCTGGTAGAGATAAGGCCATCAGGCCTTCTCTTCCCCTCTACCTCTTATATATAGTCCAAAAGATTATCGGCTACTGGTATGAAACATGGCTTCAAATAGGGCCCATGACTTCAAATTATATAACAATAAAATTGCATTTATCAAATGCCCTGATTAAAAAAATATATAAGCATGGTGAAAATTGAACTTAAATTTAAAGGAATTACTAAGAAAAATTAACATCGGTAGGCTATATAATTAATTGCTAATTACTAAATTTCTTTAGGACCTACCTACGAATATTAGTTACAAATTATTTCAATTGAAATTATTTATTTCATCTTTTCATGTAATTAATGTTATTTTGTTTTAATTTCATAAATTAGTGTTTATTTTTTCTTCTTCTCTCTATCTAGGCTCATATTTCAATATCGAGTCCCCGAATACGAGTGATGTTCATACAGGGGTGAATTTATTTAACTCAATTTTATGTTTTAATATTTAATAACATGTTCATTTATATAAAGCAAATTAAAATTAAATAATATACACGAAGTTCAATGTTTTGCGGAAAAATTCAAATATCTTGGAGCAACAGTAACAAATAGGCCTATAAATGACACTCGGAAGGAAATTAAACTCAGAATAAATATGGGAAATATCTGTTATTATTCGGTTGACAACATTTTGTTAGCTAGTCTGTTGTCAAAAAATCTGAAAGTTAGAATTTATAAAACAGTTATATTACCGGTTGTTCTGTATGGTTGTGAAACTTGGACTCTCACTCTGAGAGAGGAACATAGGTTAAGGGTGTTTGAGAATAAGGTGCTTAGGAAAATATTTGGGGCTAAATGGGATGAAGTTACAGGAGAATGGAGAAAGTTACACAACGCATTGCATTCTTCACGTGACATAATTAGGAACATTAAATCCAGACATTTGAGATGGACGGGCATGTAGCACGTATGGGCGAATCCAGAAATGCATATAGAGTGTTAGTTGGGAGGCCGGAGGGAAAAAGACCTTTGGGGAGGCCGAGGCGTAGATGAGAGGATAATATTAAAATGGATTTGAGGTAGGTGGGATATGATGATAGAGACTGGATTAATCTTAAACAGGATAGGGACCGATGGCGGGCTTATGTGAGGGCGGCAATGAACCTCCGGGTTCCTTAAAAGCCATTTATAAGTAAGTAAGTAAGTAAAGTTCAATGATTTACTTTATTTACTTCTAGTAAATTTAAATTTGTTTGTGGTGAATTTTTTAATAGATACAGTATATTCTAAGTGTGTTAATCTTTTTACTTAACTTATCTTGTAGGCTACGTGATTTACAAAAGGTTTAACATTTTTTTCCTTTTCATGAAAATTTCGCAAATAATTTATCTTATTCTTTAAATTCTTCTTCTTTTTCTTCCTTTTCTAATTCGTTTTCTGGCTTTCTCTCATCTATTTTCTTCATATATTTGTTCTTTTTCTCTGCTCATGATACTACACTGAATTACTTAGCGTCCACTATTTGGTGTTATTTTCTTTTAATTATTAAAATGCTCCGAGAGATAATTTCTAAATGAACAAAATGCAAACTAGGAAGCTTTCCGGAACTGAATTTCAATTACATGATTCAGTACATTAATTTCCTTATAATTTTTTTAAGTAGGCCTAGTCGAATTTCTCTTTTTAGCATGATTAAATTGCTATAGCTATTTTGAGATGCATACCTCCTTCAAGAGAACATGACAATAGCATTCGAAAGATTAAGATATTCTAAGGTTTGATAACGTGGCACATGAAGAAATAACACAATCCATTCTTATGAAACAAAAAAGCCAGAGAGAGGATTGGCTCACATATTTGTTATCAAACAAAAAAACAAAACTCAATCCTTTATTTTTATATAAAATTCAAGTTGGTAAAAGTTGACAGGAATAAAGGAACAGGTAACCGGAGAGTTAAAAAATTATTGATTCTAAATTTAAGATTCTGCAGGCAGTTGTATATTATAGCATAACGGTTACGTGGCGGAGAATAGAAATGTATGGGCCATGATCTTCGCGGCGATAAATTACTCCGCGGACTGCAAACTTGTTGCTGTGCCGTATTGTGGCAGTGTCACAAAGTAAGGACTGTGCCATATATTCTGCCTCTGCACGCATCCCAGTGGCCTCATTCAAACTATCAGTCCTCCAGGGTGTCCAAACTATAGTCCAGTTCAGTTATTAAATTAAGAATGACCCTTGCTTACTAAGTGTGAGAATAAAATTGCAGACAAACTAGAAGATACACAGACGAAGAAAGAATTGTCGTTTGGATCATTGGTTTGTCAGTTTAGAGTCATATTCTCAATGGTAGCGCGGGTTAAGCCATGGATTAAATTGTTTAAATTAAACAATTTAATCCATGGCTTAACCCGCGCTCCATATTTTCAACACACTCCTGAAGGCAGATTACTTTAAACTATTGTTTAAACATAAGTCTTGATGTTCCGAGCCCAGATCACATACAGATTGCTCATTCCTATGTTAAAATCGGTTGCACTTTGAAGAGAACAACCGCCAGGATCGCCACCCGTCCGCCGTAAACGAACACGGGATGGCAGTACAGTCGCTAATGCAATTCAAATGGGAATTATGACGTGACTCCTTATGTAACAACTAGATGGCAGCGTAGTAAACCTGATAACAGTGTTACCGTCAAACCTATAACGCCGAACAATGTGGGTATATATTATGATCTAGGTTCCGAGTTTAAACTATTCAGTTGGTAATCCTGTGTTTCATATTAATTGATCATAACTGAAATTATATGTTAATTGTTGTTGACAAATCATTTATATATTGTCTTATTTTGTGTATATATATTATATATATTTAATTAAATAGTTTAATTTATTATTATTACAATTATTGCAATTAGGTAACTACAAATATACTTACTACATATATAAGTTAATAGAAACAAAAGTACATTAAAAAGACTATTATATACATCAAACAAAAATGGACATGTCAAATATTTAAACAAAAACAGAAATATAAACTAAAGAATTTACCCTCGTATGAGCAAATGCTCATGTTTGGAGGTCAAAATCACACTGTAGATAAGGAGAAAGAAGAAGAAGACAAAATAAACAATTAAAATAAGCAATAAAATAGCACAGATTACAAAACATGAGCCTACAAAATAAAAAGCAATCATAATAAAATCAATATTTTATTTAATATCATATAAATTATATAATGTTAATTATATTCATATTATTATTATAGTCTAGTACATACAGTCACGAAGCTCAATACGTAGGGAATATGCATCCAAAGATAGTTGAACTTTAGTTGCTAGCCACTAGGATCGCTACTATCGCCCAGTGTTCCTAGTACTCTCAGTTGCTAACCGCTTGGAGCATTGTATCAGGAGAAATGCAAAAAATCACCTCAAGCTTCGTGACTATGTAGTAGACTGTGTTATTATTGCATTATGATGATGCAACAATAAAAGAAACAAAAGGCTGAAATCAAGCAGTTTGATTTCTTATTTCGTAGGCGTATGATGACTGGTTTGAAATAAATTATACTCATAATTTTATAAAATGGAAGGGGGGGGGGGGAAAAAGCAAATGAGCTAACAGTTTTAGGAAAAAGCAATGAAAATTTATTTCAGAACTAGTAAAGGAAAGGAAGTGCATTATACAGTCAACTGTTCCAATACACAGAGGAAATCTTCCTTTTTGATAAAACTATGCTTCACAATGTTCATCTCTTCTCTTGTAGATGGCATTTTAATAGACCTTTGTGATATACAATCCTGTTATTGCCTTAGAAAATTCATGTTTCGCTTTACTTACAATACTTTGATGTAGTATTATGCCGTAATGGTCCCCAATATTTATTTCAAAATTTCCTCATACTTATTACCTTAAGGCTGTAAAAAATTTGTCAGCTGGAGATAGAGCTTGGTTTCTGTCTCTAGTTGATTCGATTCTGCCTTCTATTTAATTTAACACCATGTCCGCAGTATCCTTACGGAGTCTAAACCTGTTAAAAACTCACTTTCATTCCATTCTTGAAAATGACTTAGGATACTCTTGGCCTCAAAGTTCTTGCTCTTGCAGTTTCTTCTCAGGCAGTGACCTAGCCAATTCCTTTTCCTCTTTCTGATCAGTTTCAGCATCATTCTTTCTTCATCCACTCTTTTCAACACAGCTTCGTTTCCTATTCTCTCTGTCCATTTCACACGCTCCATCCTTCCCCATGCCCACATTTCAAATGCTTCTAGTCGCTTCTCTTCACTTCGTCGCAATGTCCATGTTTCTGCCACCGTACAATGCTACCCTCCACACAAAGCACTTCACTAGTCTGTGCCTTAGTTCTTTCTTCAGAGGTCCCCAGAAGATGCTTCTTTTTCTATTAAAAGCTTTCCTTTGCCATTGTTATCCTCCTTTTGACTTCTTGGCAGCAGCTCATGTTACTGCTTATAGTACACCCCAAGTATTTGAAGCTGTCCACTTGCTCTACTGCCTCAATTAGAATTTGTAAGTTTACCTTCTTTACTTTTCTTCCTATGACCATGGTCTTCGTCTAGTTGGCATTTATCTTCATCCCATACTGCTCACAGCTGTCATTTAGCTCCAGTAGCATATCCTTTAGTATTGTTTTCTTCTGCTAACAACGCCATATCATCAGCAAATCTTATGCACTTTATTCTTCTTCCTCCTACTATCACTCCTCTCATGTTCTGAAAACAGTTCTTTACTAAATCCTCCAAGTAGATGTTGAACTGGGTAGGTGATAAAGGGCATCCTTGTCGTACTCCTGTTCCTATTTCACTTCCTTCTGACATTTCTTCTTCTATCCTGACTTTGACTCGTTCTTTCATACTGTATAAAGGTTACTCAACAGCCTCCTCTCTTTTCAAACCACACCTATTTTTTTTCAGTATCCCCTTCAGTTTATTCCAATCCACAACAACAACAACAACAACAACAACAACAACAACAATAATAATAATAATAATAATAATAATAATAATAATACTTACAAACTTACTTCAAATGGCTTTTAAGGTACCCGTAGGTTCATTGCCGTCCTCACATAAGCCCGCCATCGGTCCCTATCCTGAGCAAGATTAATCCATTCTCAATCATCATATCCCACCTCCCTCAAATTCATTTTAATATTATCTTCCCATCTACGTCTCGGTCTCCCCAAAGGTCTTTTTCCCTCCGGCCTCTCAACTAACACTCTATATGCATTTCTGGATTCGCCCATATGTGCTACATACCCTGCTCATCTCAAACGTCTAGATTTAATGTTCCTAATTATGTCAGGTGAAGAATACAATGCGTGCAGTTCTGTGTTGTGTAACTTTCTCCATTCTCTTATAACTTCATCCCTTTTAGCTCCAAATATTTTCCTCAGAACCTTATTCTCAAACGCCCTTAATCTTTGTGCCTGTCTCAAAGTGAGAGTCCAAGTTTCACAACCATACAGAACAACCGGTAATATAACTGTTTTCTAAATTCTAACTTTCAGATTTTTTGACAGCAGACTAGATGACAAAAGCTTCTCAGCCGAATAATAACAGGCATTTCCCATATTTATTCTGCGTTTAATTTCCTCCCGAATGTCATTAAAATAATAATAATAATAATAATAATAATAATAATAATAATAATAATAATAATAATAATATCTTGGAGCAACAGTAACAAATATAAATGACACTCGGGAGGAAATTAAACGCAGAATAAATATGGGAAATGCGTGTTATTATTCGGTTGAGAAGCTCTTATCATCCAGTCTGCTGTCCAAAAATCTGAAAGTTAGAATTTATAAAACAGTTATATTACCGGTTCTTCTATATGGCTGTGAAACTTGGACTCTCACTCTGAGAGAGGAACATAGGTTAAGGGTGTTTGAGAATAAGGTGCTTAGGAAAATATTTGGGGCTAAGCGGGATGAAGTTACTGGAGAATGGAGAAAGTTACACAACACAGAACTGCACGCATTGTATTCTTCACCTGACATAATTAGGAACTTGAAATCCAGACGTTTGAGATGGGCAGGGCATGTAGCACCTATGGGCGAATCCAGAAATGCATATAGAGTGTTAGTTGGGAGACCGGAGGGAAAAAAACCTTTAGGGAGGCCGAGACGTAGATGGGAGGATAATATTAAAATGGATTTGAGGGAGGTGGGGTATGATGATAGAGACTGGCTTAATCTTGCACAGGATAGGGACCGATGGCGGGCTTATGTGAGGGCGGCAATGAACCTTCGTGTTCCTTAAAAGCCATTTGTAAGTAAGTAATAATAATAATAATGATGATGATGATGATGATGATGATGATGATGATGATGATGATGATGATGGTGAATATGATAAAGAAGTTTAATATTTTCCTTGTATCTGTATTGGTTATCAGTTAATCATTTTGTATCGGAAACCAGATCAAAATGTAACCTACAACACATACTGAGAAGCCTTAATTAATCACTTTCAAAGGACTTGGCCCCTTTAAGTGGTTCGTGTAACTGATAATGTTACTTTTCGCACCGTTTTTAGGTTAAATTGCCTGCCTGGAATCCACGATAAAGACAGTCGAAGTGGAATGTAAAATAATGAGCCGACAAGAAAACCGCTTTGTTATCATATCATTATCGTTGGTTGCCTCGTCTATTGTGTTCTAAACAGAGGAAAAAAAGAACCAGCAGCCATATAACAGTTTCAGCACCTAAACTGATGGTTTCGCTAAGAAATAGCAGTTGTGCATACCTGTATGTAAATTCACAGATTTAGATAAGCGAAACAGGAATCTGGCAGATAGCGAAATGAAAGAGAAAGTGAGCAGAAGGGGAGGTGACGTACAGCACGAGAATTTAAACACAAACACAGGACAGTCTAGTGTTAAGGCTACCGTAATTGACAGTTTCTGTTACCTCCAGAACTCGAGTTGTGGCCCTCAATGGCAGTTAAACTCTTGCACTATATATATATTTACTGCGCACATGTCTCGAGACAGTTATCTCTCTAATTGATCAGCTTCTTATGAAGGCAGACGAGGTACTAGAAGACTGTATTTAAATTACTGCCTTATATAGCATTCTAGCGAAGTTAATTTACACTGTAGTTGCATTTGAAGTGCTCCAAGCTGAATGTGTTAGCAACATTAATCAATAGGAACTGCGGGTAAGATGGATAGCTGGACATGGCAATAGAAACGGCAGGATATCAGGATACTCTGTCTGTCTGTCTGTGTCACTCGAGAGTTGCACTGCAAGTGGCAATTCTTCTTGTTCTCTTAATTTATTCTACGTTACTATCGACTCAATTAAATGGAGTAAAAATATTGAAAAAGTTTTTGGTATATTAACACAATGGTTCCCAACCTTTTTTGACTGACGACAGACTTCACTGAACGTCCACGATATCGCGACACATTTATTTGTTTTTAATAATAATAAAAATAATGCTTTTCTTCTGGAGAAAAAGACTGTGGAACTCTGTGTAGAATATTTTATAGCGGATCGGGAGATGATTACTGTTCACTGCATAGGAATTTTGTCGTTTTTAACCTCCTATTCGTCCAACTAAGACTTCCAAGGTATAAGCGGAATTCAAAGAAAAATTATATTTAAAAAATAGTTATTCAATCATATTTCGGTTCCATGATGAATAATGCAACAAAAATGTGCCGGAACGTCGTTCCAGCGCGTTCCGCCAAAGAAAACCACTGATAACTTCTATGTAGTGTCGGACATCCAGTGTTGTAGATAGGTCGATGTTAATACGCAATCGAAAATTCTAAAAAAAAACAAGCAGCAACTTGAGTGGCATTAGAAAAAAATAAAGGTATATGTCAAAAATCCCAACCTACAGAGGTGTGAAAATTATTAGAATAATCTTAATTTTAAAGGTTTTTTAATAGTTCCTTCACAAATATTCATTGAATTGATGAATATTGGTATATATTGCTATACTGATGTATGATATATTTACTACTAACAATGCCGGAAAGCATTGTTGTACATTGGTATTTTTCTTATTTTACAATTGTTATGGGAATTCATAAATTATTATATTATGTTGGTGGAATTGGAAACATAAAACTTTTTATATGCACAAAACAGATGCATACGTTCATTTGAACCTTCACAACAATGTAAACGCAAAGAACAATTTGTTTAAAGCATTTCTTAATTAAGTTTTGATGTTTCCAATTCCGCCAACATAATATTATAATTTCTGAATTCCCATAACAATTGTAAAATAAGAAAAATACCAATGTACAACAATGCTTTCCGGCATTGTTAGTAGTAAATATATCCTACATCAGTATAGTAATATTATATATCAATATTCATCAATTCAATGAATATTTGTGAAGGAACTATTAAAAAACCTTTAAAATTAAGATTATTCTAATAATTTTCACACCTCTGTATCTATGCTGGATGTCCGATGAAAGATTTTTATTATGGTTTTTGAAAACTCACCTATTTTAAATAATATGAAGTCTGCGCTTTGTGGATTGCACAGAGTTTATCTATACGTGGCCTTATGATTGACAAGTCAACACGTAAATCATCTTCATGACTCAGCAGCTGTTCCTTTGTTTAGATTTCACTACTTTTTATGGTAGAAAATGCTGATTCACACAAGTATGATATTGAAAACGACAGTTCTAAACGTCTTTTTAGTTTATTCGGCACCATCGACTGATTTGACAAAAAATTTCCGCATATTAATCACTCGGGATTTTGTTTATATCCATCTCCACGCCACGTAAACCATATTGCAAGTAGGCCTATTTATCACTATATTTAAGAAACGCAGTAGGTTTTTGTGAACCCTGGAGGGAATTTTCGTTCACATTATTTGAATTAGTACTGCTGTAATCTAACCCAGAACTTGATTCAGATTGTCTTTTTCGCATTAAAAATTTGTCCATGACTATTACACTCTTACTACGTCATACCACTTTTGACCAATAAAACGGTACGAAAGGACGTATTTCAACCAATCATGGCTGCTTATCGCACAATTTTATCGCGTCCCTAGCATTTGTTTCTTTGTTTGCCAACATTTGAAACTGAGCTGATCTGGACGTCAAAATATATATATATATATATATATATATATATATATAATTACAAACCACTCCAGTTGATGCACAGCAGTTTCAAATATGACTCGCATTGGCGTTCAAGAACAAGAATTAATAAAAATCACTGATTATACCTATGCATCTTATGAAATCCGATTTACAAATAAATGAAGAGCACCATTCGGAAATCCTGAATAAGTTGAATACACCATGTAGGCCTAAATCAACGAGTTCCACTTCTATTACGCACACGTCCAATATAACATCAATTGAACCACCAACCACATTCAAATTTGAAAATTGTACATTTAATAATTATTCCTTTTAACATTATTCATTCGGAAATCCTGAATAAGTTGAATACACCATGTAGGCCTAAATCAACGAGTTCCACTTCTATTACGCACACGTCCAATATAACATCAATTGAACCACCAGCCACATTCAAATTTGAAAATTGTACATTCAATAATTATTCCTTTTAAAATTATTCATGTTTATTTTTATGTCATCATCGTTAATTAAAACTTTTCTAACACTTGTGTATATTAGTTAGGTTATGTTATAGCTTTTGCTATATGATATTATGGATAGTCACGTATCAGAGATTGTTTAATATTAAGATTTATTGAAAATCATCTGTCAAGTGACGTTGATTACTGGAATTCGGATAATTGAAGTGGAATGTTGCATTTTAATAAAAATGAAACTGAATCAACAAAGGCTTCTTGACTAGTAACATTGCCATCGTGTATAATAGATCGAGAATTTCTCGACGAGAAGGCATTGCTCACTACTGCCATCTGGCATGCATCTAGCGTAATATTTGTAATGTTGAGATGGTACAATAATACATTTGAAGACAGTTGTATTTTCGTAAGTCAATTAATATTTTATTGTATTGGAGTACTTCGTTACTTCTAATCTTTATATACTTTCTTCTAATCGTGTAATAGTCAATTAAATCCCACTCGAGTTTTGATTTTCTCTAGATAAATCAAAACGTCTAGTGAGATTACTGTTGATAAAAATCTAAATAAAGCACCTTTGATCAAATATGTCGCACTATCACCCGCTCACACTTACCGTATATACTGAAAGTGACCAATATATTCCGACGATTATGAACTCTTGTTTCTATTAGTAGAAAGAGCAAAGGAATTACTAAGCACTGTTTCAGGTGTTCACTTCCTTATCGCCAGGCAGAAAAACTGAACTGAACATTGCTGCAGGTGTTCGCTTTTCATTAGTAATGTCTGTACCATATCAAAGACTTCGTTATAAATAAAAATGCGTTTTAAAGAGACTTTCTGAATGGCATAACATTTATTTTTCAATTCCAAAATTTCGCGACACAGAAATATTGTATGTCAAACATAGTATTAAAAAAATGTTAAAGTTATTTTAGTTTATACAACTCACGTTTTATATATTGTTGTTTTTTTCTAAATTCATTTAAAATCGGCGTTTTGTCAAATTTATTTTTGCATTTCTTCAAGGCTTTATCAATAGATTCTCCTTCTCTAACTACTGTAATTAATGCATTACTACAAAAATAATGTAAAAATATAATTTGTAGGCATTTTCCGAACAGTTGGCTCTCTAGGTCACCAGACATAAATCCAGCTGACTACTGGTTGTGGGGTTATCTAAAAGAAAAGGTATTTCTTAGTAGACCTACTACACGTGAGGAATTGAAACAGTCAGTATCGGATGTCATTGAAAACATCTCTAGGATTGTGCAGTTTATAGCTTAGAAAAAAGACTATTTCTTATTGAACAACAAGGTGGTGGTCATATTCAATTTTTTCGTGTTTCAATAAAATCCCATTTCTTTAGGAACAAATTGGTGTTTTTATTTTTGTGAAATCTAAAAATTTGACAAACCTATTACTATTTCGAAATGGGAACATACTTTTGAATAACCTTATATTTATTAAAACGTTTTTAAACTGGATATAGAATATAAGAGTAATCAATATCCAAATTTCAAATCATACGTAACTCATTATACAGGGTTAGTTAAAAGTTCCGCACCACCTAAATAACTTTTGAAGCACATGGTTCAGTGACATGAAACTTGGTATGTGAGGATAACCATATACTAAGAACTCAATAATGATATTAACGAGTTTTTTATACTTCCGGTTTAACCGTAAGTAACTCCAACTCTCTTATTTTAAATGGAACACCCAATATATTATTTTATTTTTGAATAGTGCTCATTAAGAGCTTTTCAAAAAGTACCCACACCCGATACTTCTGTACAAATTCAGTGTTGCTAAGTCAAGAAAACAGAAAAGTGTATCGAATATTAAAATAATAAAATACTCCTTCCGTAACAAAAACAAAACAAAGCTAGCTCACCTTCTAAATTATGTGTTCAAATTGGTAGCCCTCAGCTGCTTTACAATGTGTCACTCGATCATAGAAACCATTTAAGGAATGATTTAACCAGGCTTTAGGAATATCTTGCACCACTTCCATTTTTATTTAGCAACACTGAATTTGTACAGACGTATCGAGTGTGGGTACTTTTTGAAAAACTCTTAATGAGCTTTATTCAAAAATAAAAAATGTATATTGGGTGTTCCATTTAAAATAAGAGATTTGGTAATACCATTATTGAGTTCTTAGCATGCGGTTAACCCCACATACTAAGTTTCATGTCACTGAACCACATGCTTCAAAAGTTATTTATGTGGTGCGGGACTTTTAACTAACCCTGTATATACTGTACAACACGTTCTCAAAATGGATAAATTTTTATGATATGAAGTATATGGAGTTGTAAAAAGACATTTATTATCTATTTCTTAAATTTGATGTTTTCACATTAAGCTATATTTGGTCAAGAAAGTCACTGTCATCAAGCAGCAATAGAATGTTTTAAAGAGAAACAAATTATTCTGCTATTATTCTATGTGATGGTAATTTAAATTCATAAAATTAACTATTACACGAACCTTTGTATTGTAAATATGAATGTTTAGACTTTTTACATAAATTATTCTCAAGAAACGTTTTTCAACTTTTTCGATCTGTTGTCTATACGGTTCACAATAAGGGGAGAAATTAAACTAGCATACTCTAATTTTGCACGAACTACACAATTGAAGAACGATATCAAATTATTGATGTTTTTTTTTATTAATCTTAACAAGTTAAATGAAAGTGTTTAATTCGTCTTTTTTTCTAGGAGCAAAGGACAGTTTTCTGTGTTTATATATACATTTCTGTGTTCACTAGGTATTTTATGTGAAATTAATGTTCGAGGTACGAAAAAGAAAAATTGTAACATTTTGACATGAAAAGTTTACTTTGATGTCACTCGTGGTACCATGGAAACAGAAGTGATAAGATGAACTCTGCACCTCGTAGGAAACCACGCGGTCTGTTCCGCTTCTTTAAAAAATTTCCATGGCTATTTAATGAGGCGAAAAATCGCCAAAAATGTTGCCCGGAGTCCTATATCAAGGACGCGATTTTTTCACGCGTCGTAAATCTACTGTATCTCAACTTTACTCCACTACCGGAGGCAGCAATGTTACGCATTTTATCGCCCTTCAGAACATATGTCCCCGACCGGGTTTGAACCTTCTAACCTCGAATACAACGGCCGACATAGTAACCGTAAGACCACCTCGCACAACGCCATCCTAAACAATGAAGTCCCACGGAGTTGAATTCAAAGTTTATGTGCTGGTTGAAATGTTGGATTAGGAAGATAACATCCGCGTTAATACGATCGTGTGCAGAAATGCCAGGAAATTTGTCACGACACAGCAGGATGTGTTTTACGTCTAAAGCGTGACGAAGAAGAGGGAAATAATAAGAAAATGCAGAAAAATAAGAAGAGAAATAATAAGCAGTATAATGGCTTTTCATTATATGAGGAGTCGGCAAACTGAGACAACGCTAAAGAGAAAAGTTTTAAACTAACCTGAAGTTCGTGAAGTAGGCAACTGCCTAACCATTGTGGTTCGTACGAGCGATTGCGTCAAGGATGACGTTATGTGGAAAATAACATGGAAATACGAATAGAAACTAATTCAGTGTATAAATTGTAATTCTACAATAGAAAAAAAGTAAATATGAAATAAATAAGTAAATATATATGCATGTAAACAAATTAATGAATTCATCCATTCACAGCTTTCTACCCAAGGGCAGGTCTTCCACTGCAAGTCCAGCATTCTCCAATCTTTCCTATTTTCTTTCGTTACTATCCATATACCTCAATGTTGTCGATCATCTGATATCTTCTTCCGAACGAACAAATAATAACTAAATAAATAAATAAATCGTAGTATAAATAAATACATAAGAATCTATATATATATATATATATATATATATATATATTTAGGAAAGTTCAGGATAACACAGAGGGTTTGGAATTGAACGGGTTACATCAGCTTCTTGTCTATGCGGATGACGTGAATATGTTAGGAGAAAATCCACAAACGATTAGGGAAAACACGGAAATTCTACTTGAAGCAAGTAAAGAGATAGGGTTGGAAGTAAATCCCGAAAAGACTAAGTATATGATTATGTCTCGTGAAGAGAATATTGTACGAAATGGAAATATAAAAATTAGAAATTTATCTTTTGAAGAGGTGGAGAAGTTCAAATATCTGGGAGCAACAGTAACAAATATAAATGACACTCGGGAGGAAATTAAACGCAGAATAAATATAGGAAATGACTGTTATTATTCGGTTGAGAAGCTTTTGTCATCTAGTCTGCTGTCAAAAAATCTAAAAGTTAGAATTTATAAAAACAGTTATATTACCGGTTGTTCTGTATGGTTGTGAAACTTGGACTCTCACTTTGAGAGAGGAACAGAGATTAAGGGTGTTTGAGAATAAGGTTCTTAGGAAAATATTTGGGGCTAAGAGGGATGAAGTTACAGGAGAATGGAGAAAGTTACACAACACAGAACTGCACGCATTGTATTCTTCACCTAACATAATTAAATCCAGACGTTTGAGATGGGCAGGGCATGTAGCACGTATGGGCGAATCCAGAAATGCATATAGAGTGTTAGTTGAGAGGCCGGAGGGAAAAAGATCTTTGGGGAGGCGGAGACGTAGATGGGAGGATAATATTAAAATGGATTTGAGGGAGGTGGGATATGATGATAGAGACTGGATTAATCTAGTTCAGGATAGGGACTGATGGCGGGCTTATGTGAAGGCGGCAATGAACCTCTGGGTTGCTTAAAAAACAGTGAGTAAGTAAGTAAGTAAGTAAGTAAGTACGTACATAGATAAATAATAGGATAAACTAAAAATCAATGAATCTACAGAGGTGTGAAAATTATTAGAATAATCTTAATTTTAAAGGTTTTTTTAATAGTTCCTTCACAAATATTAATCGAATTGATGAATATTGGTATATATTACTATACTGATGTAGGATATATTTACTACTAACAATGCCGGAAAGCATTGTTGTACATGGGTATTTTTCTTATTTTACAATTGTTATGGGAATTCAGAAATTATTATATTATGTTGGCGGAATTGGAAACATAAAAAATTATATGCACAAAACAGATGTATACGCTCATTTGAACCTTCACAACAATGTAAATGCAAAGAACAATTTGTTTAAAGCATTTCTTAATTAATTTTTTATGTTTCCAATTCCGCCAACATAATATAATAATTTCTGAATTCCCATAACAATTGTAAAATAAGAAAAATACCAATGTACAACAATGATTTCCGGCATTGTTAGTAGTAAATATATCCTACATCAGTATAGTAATATTATATACCAATATTCATCAATTCAATGAATATTTGTGAAGGAATTATTAAAAAACCTTTATAATTAAGATTATTCTAATAATTTTCACACCTCTGTATAAATGAGTGAATAAATAAATAAATAAATAAATAAATAAATAAATAAATAAATAAATAAATAAATAAATAAATAAATAAATAGCGGTCTTATTTTATATCTTCCAAAATTGATGAGACTGTATTCAGGTTGGGCATTGTCTCTAAAAAAAACTATTTTCTGTGGTACAAAAATTCTGTGTGAACGGAAGCCTATAATATTTCTGGTGATAATTATCTTATCACCTTCTATATCATCAAGTTTATACCTCGTTAACAGATCACCTACAGTGCCCATCTCACAGGAACGGCGGAACAGTATCATTTTTCATTCTTCAATTGGAAGCCACAGCACATAAACACGCAGGATTTATATATTCGTGATCATTCCTTGTATCACATCAGTCAATGTAACCGCAATGTTAAGACACCTCATTTGCTGTACACGTATAAAATTGGTCTATTTGTGCTTCGTGGACAGCAGGAAGGCTAGCTATAAAAATAGTAGGAAAAAGAAGCATTCACGTCCCATACATCTCTCGCACAGTAATTGCTTTGTACTATGTATATTATGTTTCGTCTTGAATCATTGAACCTCTTAAGTTGTGACATTTATTGTTCTTTGAGTAAGAAAACTCCGCGATCTGGGACAATGCTACTTGCTCGCATGAGAAAATCTCTACAATAAATAAACACGGGCTTAACAACTTCGCATGCACTTCCACTCGCATGCCATCCGTTCCGGAGCCTTTACATCCCCTTTTTTCATCTTATTCTCTGACTTTTGACCTGCTGCTGATGCGTGATGTTCCTTTTTTTTTTCTCTCTCTCTGACATCATTCTAATCCCTGTTCAGGCAGGTGAACATAAAAGAGCAGACAAAAACTCTTAAGAAGTATTAGAGGGCTGCAGTGTGAGTCAGGCTTTCTCTCCAATTGTATCGCACAAGGCGCGGGGTTCGGTTTCAGAATACTCGCTATGTGTTCTGGATCGCCCAGTGGGATGTGATTTGTCACACTTCCAAGGCTCGGTGGGTGTGTGGTAGCGTAGTGACTTAGTAAACAGTCCCCGATGTACGTTATCACTAGGGCTAGGATTTTGATGAAGTATAAATCATGAAAAAAATGTCCTAAAAACAATGCATTTATGAACTAAAAAATCTTTCAAAAATGCCCTAAAATTGATCTTACATATTTGGGTTAGTAGGAATATTAATATTTAGACTTACTTACTAGCTTTTAAAGAACCCGGAGGTTCATTGCCGCACTCACATAAGCCCGCCATTGGCCCCTATCCTGAGCAAGATTAATCCAGTCTCTATCATCATATCCCACCTCCCTCAAATCCATTTTAATATTATCTTCTCATCTACGTCTCGGTCTCCTCAAAAGTCTTTTTCCCTCCGGCCTCCCAACTAACACTCTATATGCATTTCTGGATTATCCCATACGTGCTACATGCCCTGTTCTTCTCAAACGTCTTCATTTAATGTTCCTAATTATGTCAGGTGAAGAATACAATGCGTGCAGTTCTGTGTTGTGTAACTTTCTCCATTCTCCTGTAACTTCATCCCTCTTAGCCCCAAATATTTTTCTAAGCATCTTATTCTCAAACACCCTTAACCTATGTTCCTATCTCAAAGTGAGAGTCCAAGTTTCACAACCATAAAGAACAACCGGTAATATAACTGTTTTATAAATTCTAACTTTAAGATTTTTTGACAACAGACTAGATGATAAAAGCTTCTCAACCGAATACTAACACGCATTAATATTTAGACTAGTAATTAAATTAAATTTTAGTACCAACATTCAAGTTTATTTAATTTTACATAATTGTTCTAATTAATTAATTATTTTACCTGATGTAGTTGCATGTAGTCCATCACAAGGCCACTCTTATCCGGAACTAGCAGGTATAGAGGAGTCTACATTGAAGGGGTGGTTGGACTGATCCATTACATGGGGGTGTACTATGTTAAAATGACAATATTTGTGTAGAAAAACGATTAAAATAATATATAAAGTAATGAGTATTAATCGAAAAAAATATGTAGATAAAATATCTAAGGAAATAAATAATATTTTACATTAATAATGAGGATTTAAGGCCAAAATTAAATGAAAATACTCCAAAAATGACCGAATAAAACAAAAAATGCTCTTATGAGTTGAAACAGGCAAAAAATTAAAAAAAAATGCCCTAACAAATATGTTTCAAAGCACTCAGTTTATCACATAACATATAAATACTAAAGTAGATATGTTTCTGGTTTACTAGAAAAAAAATGCAATTTCATCAAAATCCTGCCCCTAATTATCACAATCACCTTCCAATAGACTGAAATAGCTACTTGGTGGCATTTATGTTTGTCCTAACATATCACAACTATTACCTAATCTGTTCCTCTTCTTTCCCATTTTATTTGTTTATTTTATTTCTTGTGTTTAGGCCTACGTTTTTCTTTCTTCCTTCTATACATCTCACTTAACGGTATGTGTCAGAACAAATTGTTTGTGGCTATATATCTGAAGGAGTGCTGATGATCGATCAAAATATTTAATCGATAGATTAATCGACTTTTAATCGATTTAAAAATGTTGTAATATTCTGTAATACACAATTATTGTTAAATTTAACTTTGGTTCGGTGATAAGCTTAAGTATTAAATGTTTTATATCTGTACATATATTATATTGTTATATTACAAAACAACTATTTTAATCACTTACTAACATATTTATTATGAGACTTATAATTTATTTTGTCAATTTCTCCGGGGATTTTTTAGACAAACATAAATAACAAAAAGTATGAAGACTCATCCAGTTAATACTGCTTCATTCATAATTTTAAATATATGTGAGTGCATTCACAAGCTCCGAATTAAGTGCCGCTCTACGTTTAGTAACAATATTTCCTGCATCACTAAACATGAAAAAAACTTTTTTTCTGCCAAGCACTTCTCCACGATCGTTCAATTTAAATCCAAACGTTTCACCGAGTTTACCTCTCAAATTCTCATATGACATAATGGAGTTTACACTTTTCACAAACCACAGAAAACTAATTTTTTTTCCTTTATCAAACTAAACACACAACCTTCATATACAAACTCAGTACAGAAACTGCAACTGCAAAAGTACAGCGGTCGAAACAGAAGACTGGCCCCTATTGTAATCGAATTACCAGATTTTAGAAAGAGAAGAAGATAGTTACGCTCTCACTTGCACACAGTGTAGACATGGCTATTTTATAAGGGATGAGGGGGACAAATCCCAGAAGTGTGTATTTCATATGCTAGGAAGATGAGCTGACAAGGTGGAAGTTTTCTTGGAAAACCATAAAACTTAATAATGTTTTCGCATTGTTTCAACTTTCGATATAGGTAAACTACGTCACTGTCCTCATATCTTCATCTCTTTCTGAAGTGGTTGTGCAAAGATTTTCCCTACGCTACGTGTTTTGCAGTTAGAAAATAACAGTACTATTGTGCTTTTAAGTAAGCAATTTCCGAGAGAGGAATATTGTCGGAAATTTTAATTTGAGTTCGTATTAACAAAATAGTAATTAATATCAACTACAACCGATTAATTTTAATCGACTCGATTATTAGATTAAATATTTTTGATCGATTAATCTTACAACAGAAATTGATCGATTAATCGATTAAATCCCACAACTCTAATCTGAAGTCTGATTAGTGCAATATGTAGCTAGTCAGCGATGTATGCCATGGAGGGGGAAAAGAACTGGCCATCCTACCTCATTATCTCCTGGCTTAGTTGCCTCATGAGTGAAGGCTTGTTGGTATCACATGTGAAATTCAAACCTGTCTTCGAACAGTTGACCAAATAACAGAGAAAGGCTTATTATGAAATTCAGACAACAGAAACTAATATTTTGTTTGGATGCATATTAAATGATTTCAGTTATGTATATATATTTTGAACAATAGTTAAAGAAAAACTGTAAATAACAATATCATTCACAACATGATAAAAGAACTAAAACAATCCGAAATAGTGAAACGTGAGAGAAAATACTTGTCATTATCTTGATACCATTTCCTTTCTGGTCTACATGAGGAATCTCATTTAAAATCTGGTATTTTGTTCTTGTATATTTTATGTCCAATTTCAATACAGAATGGAAACTGGAAAGTGCTGCTATATTGTGTATCACAATTCTAGAAGATTCTTGTAGTAAACAAGGTTTTAAGAATGTTATTCAACATTTTTATTTCTAAAATGTGTGTACATTTTTAATGTTTATGGATATGCTTGTCTTTCACGTTGCATGATTTATCACAGCCCAGATTAGTATAATCTGATACTTATACCCTACCAAACATTTAATTTCTTTAACAATAATCCTGTTTCGTACTGGATCTTGCAACGATAATATTTTTTTAATTTTACAGTTGGTAACTCTGGTCGAAAAAATATTTTTTTATTATTTAATGTGTGCATTTCCATATATAGACAGTTCTCTGAATTAGTAATTAAAACCTAATCATCTGCGCGAAAGGAAATCTTTTTTCTCGTTAGTTTGGTGCATTTTTTAAATTTTTTTTACGTCAATTAATTTCATTCAGACAGGTAATAAATAATGCGGGTGTTATGGGTAGAGCTTCTCACACCATGACTGATTTATTGATTGATTGATATTTTCTCTAATATCTGTACTTAATTGTATAGCGCACTTAAACACTTTGACTTTTCGGAATTGAAGGACCCACTGAAAGCATTCACTTCCGTTTGTTGATGATGACTTACTCTGAAGCCACCGACGTAGCTCAGTTGGCTAAGGTGCTTGTCTGCCGATCCGACGTTACGCTCGGACGCGGGTTCGATTCCTATCTTCGTTTATTACCTGTTTGAATTTTTTCCGAGGTTTTCCCCAACCGTAAGACGAATTTCAGGTAATCTGTGGCCTATCCTCGGCCTCGTCTCGCTATCACCAATCCCATCGACGCTAAATAACCTAGTAGTTGATACAGCGTTGTTAAATAACCAAGTAAGGAAAGAAACTTTTATGGCAAGGCTTGTGCTTTCGCGTTTCAAAATCCAGTTTATAAAGAATAGGGCGATAAATTACTTTTGTGCGAGATCGTGCGTATTTGCTTGCTTTCCGCACAAAACCAATACGCGGTAAGTGTGAAATACCACATTCAGTATTCCCAACGTAACACACATAACAATTTCCCTATTCTTACCGCTTAAGCGTCATATTCATTTTACTGCTTTAGGCTTTTAACATATTATTTTTAAAGACGTTCAATATAGTAATAATTATAAATTGGAAACTTACCACTGCAATTTCACCTAAATTGCACTGTTAATTATTGTTTTTCAATATTTGCAAAAATTAAGTAAACTCTACAACACCACAAAAGTTACTGCATTTCTAATGCAAGTAACACTAAGGAAGCCGTGAAAAAATCAACAAGATTCCAGACTCATCATAGACTGGAGGAAAAAAAAGACAGACGTATATCACGGCCTGCTGCAGTATAGTAAACACAGAAAACATTTTATAGGAACAATGTTGAAGATAGACATATTTGTTTTCCAAAGTTGCCGTCATTGAACAGAAACCAAGATGGAGATTTCATTGCAACTAATTAGAAATTCCTCTTTCAGGTATGTAATAAACGATTTTCGCACAAAATAATGTACGATACACGAGCGGTATGTTTGTTTTCATGTTCTCGGAAATTAAAAAAGTTCAACTACGTTTCGCTTTTTCAATCTTTTCCTGGAACATGAAAACGTCAACATACCGCTCTTGTAACGCATATTACTATTGTATTCAAGTTTCAATGAATGTGGCTGCATAGACGCACAACCAAGACACGACTCAGATATCTGCACTCATTGTACTGTTACTTAGCAACACAGTACCTTTGCTTTCGGGTATTAGGTATTACGTTCGTGGCGTTTTTGTTCATCACAACTCTGGGTTGCTAGGAGATAGTTTAACGTTTGTCATTTATCATTTGCTATTTGAAGTGTTGTGCTTGTAAATATGCCTTGAATTTTGCGGTCTTGAAGAAAGTTCGTGCTATATGTGGGCAAAAGAAGACTTAGAGTCAAGTGAAAAAAAAATAATACTTCAGACATATACTTTTGTTTGAGTTTAACAGAGGAGCTAAGGCAGCGGAGGCGGCTTGAAATATTTGTGCTGTGTACGGGGAGAATGCCATCAGGGAAAGTACTGCAAAACATTGTTCTATCGTTTCAACATACAACATTCCGTGCAAACGTTAGTGTTCATCCACAGAAGATGATGTTATGCGTTTGGTGGGATAAAGAAGGGATCATGTATTATAATATTCCGAGGAATATAGCCATAACTGCTGATATTTATTGCCAAGAACTCTGATGCATTGCTACAGTAATTGAAGAAAAGCGACTGGGAAGAGTGCATCAAGTGTTGCTTCAACTCTATAATGCATGCCTGTAATTTGCTAACATGACGAAAGCATCTGTCCGAGAGCTTGGTTGGGAGGTAATTCCACATCTCCCATATTTTCCCGTTCTTACGCCCTCAGATTTTCACCTTTTCCGTTCTCTGTGTTGCAATCTTAAAGGAAACTGCTTTGATAACGAAGATGCTTTACAAACTTGGCTTGACGGTTTCTTTAACTCCAAACCTGCGGATTTCTTTAGATGCTGAATCGCAAAACTACCCCAGCGTTGAAAGAGTGTCATAGATAATGTAGGAGAATATGTTATTGATTAATTTCTGTTTTCTATTCATTCTTAAATAAAAACTTTTATTACAGCAAAAAAAAAAAAAAAAAAAGCCACGAACTTTTAATGAACCCAATATATCAGTAAAATAATTATATTTTATTTATTTAGTTAGTTATTATTTATTTATTTATTTCACCTGGTACAGATAAGACCATCAGGCCTTCTCTTCCCCTCTACAGGGGAATACAATGAAGTTTTTCTTTTGAAAAATATCAACGAAGTGAGACAAGTGTCCTACAGGCTTGGAGATCACACACTTACTCCATCAGTTTTAAGATCTTCCGTAAGAATTCGAGACCACTCTTCTTTTAAAAAATTTCCCTTCCAACATCTTCTCTTGTAGGCCTATTGTCACCACTAAGCTAGGAAAATTGATTATCTTGAACTAGATTTATTCAGAATTCGTACAGAAACGTATGGGCTGACTTACAAAAGAGATTGAATTTATTCTTACGATGGACTCAATTGCATCATCGTTATCGCCATCGTCGTTCTCGTCATCCTCATCATTTCCTGTTTTAGGAGTCCTGGCTTCTTGTTGTCTTAATTAATTGTTAATTCAGTCGTCACAAACTTAACTTTCCTTTAAGGCTAAGCTGATGTATAGAAACTCTTTGGATGTATATTTTCCGGTCTAATGTTAAAAGTACAGGGTGTCCATATGAAACCTTCACAACTTCAGATGTATATAAGAACTTACTGAGACATGATATCTGGATGCAGTTTTCTGCAGAAACTTAAAATTTTTATGAGTATTTAGCTTTTTTTATTTTATAAGTAGCAGGTTATTTTACGACGCTTTATCAACATCTTAATTTATTTAGCGTCTGAATGAGATGGCGATAATGCCAGTGAAATGAGTCCGAGGTCCAGTACCGATAGTTATCCAGCATTGTCTCATATTGGGTTGAGGAAAAACCTCGGAAAATATCTCAACCAGGTAACTTGCCCCAACCGGGAATCGAACCCGGGCGTCCACAGGTATGGACGGTATTTAGTTGCATCGCTAAAATGCATTTTTTGGTTGCAGGTGTGAATTTTGGTGAAATCTGAAATCTGACAGTGAAGGAGATGTGGATACCTCAGGACATTGCACAATCTGTATCCTGGTTTATCGAGACACGATCAGTAAGCCATAGGAAGCCCATTTGCAGTGCTGCTAGGGAATTAAACTTGCCGAGTTCGACTGTCCACAAAGTCCTTTATAAGGATCTGAGGGTATACGCGTTCGAAGTCCAGCTAGTGCAGGCTCTTCAGCCAGATGATCGTCCAGGCAGCACTGCATTTGCTGTCAACATGCTGGCTAGAATTGACGTCGAGGAAGTATTCCTTCGCGGACAAATGCACCTTACACACGTTCAGTGTCCTCCACACTTCTCCTTTTGCCGCAACACACTCCCAATCTCCAGAAATTTCCGGTGCCACTCCCAGACTGTCGTGATGGCGATTCTGTTCCATATTGGATCCTGACGTAATGTTGCACTTATGTATCTGATCGTGTCTCGATAACCCATGATACACATTGTGCCATCTTCTGAGATTCCACATCTCCTTCACTGCCAGATTTTAGATTTCACCAAAATTCACACCTGGAACCAAAAACAAAACATTTAAAAAATCCAACAAAATTCCCTTAAGAATTTTGACAGTTTCTGATTAACAAGCTGAAAAACGCATCCGGATATCGTGACTCAGTAATTCGTTATTTACATCTGATATTGTAAAGGTTTCATATGGACATTCTGTACATCTTACGCGCTGACTCGTAACACTCACTTTTTAAACACTCTTCCCTAGCGGTACAAGATCTACAGGGACATCACTTTAATTTTACTAACATTTTTAACATTAACCTGGCTATACTCGGAAACACTGTTACCCCCTTCCATTACAGGAGTTTGGAGTTGCTAATGCAATATGTAAACAAATCATTTTACTAGCTATAGGAGGAGAGAAAAGTAGTGTATCCATTTATGTTACAGGGAAATACAGTATTATCATTTTCAGTTTCATTATTACTTTACAGTATTTTATCAAAAAACAGTAGAATAGTAATTTTTTTTTTTCACAAACTCAAGTCTTCAGGCGGTTATATACATTATGTAATGTCTACTTTATTCAACATATTACTACCTAATTTATTCCTGAGAATTTTGTGAGCTCTTCCGTAAGAAACCCCAATTTCTACAGCTAACTTCTTGACCGACTTATTAGGACCTCGCTGCATCTTTTCTCTAGCATATTCTACAGCATCTTCTGTCACCTTTGTTGGCCATCTTACACTTTTCTTCCTTTCTGTACACTCTGTTGCTCTAAATTTATCTACCAGATTAATGACATTTCTACGAAAATATTCCGTAATGATATAATAAGGAAAAAAAAAAAAACTGTTGTTCACATTCGGTTACATTGTACTTCCAGTTTCCATCATCGTCCTTCATACCTACAAATAGTAAAACAAAACTCTTGTTTAAATAATGTTGTTAAGTACCGTACCATATTATAGGGTACCGTACTTTCGGTAACTCTAATCTTAAGTTTGTGCTCAGTCCACACAGATAAATTCAGCTATGCTACATACTATACTTGTGTGAAAATAAACTTCAATAATATAAACTTTTTCTTCTATAGAAAATGCAACATATTTCTGAAACACCCTGTACCCTGTACTGTTTATTTCACTGCTAGCAACAGCGGCCGTAAGTTTGTGTGACTGACGTTAGCAAGAACATTAATGAAAGGGGTGGTTGTAAAGTACATTTAGAAACGCAGGTACAATAAAAATTGAAGTAAAAATAAAATGATGTCCCTGTACTTTTAGGAATGGCTGTCTAAAGTTCTATTACACACATCAGCTTAAAATTGTAAATTTAGTTAAACCTCTTAATATTGAAAACAAAACGGATGTCTATTGTACGTCTCGTTATGTTTTTATTTTCTTGCACTTCCTAAGAAAAAGAAGAAATTGTATTGGATAATATCCGAAGGAATGTAGACGAACAAAAATCGAAATGTATTTCCCAGAATTGTTTTCATTTGTACTTGACGAACAATGCATAATCCGTTTGTTGCATTTCTGTTCCCGGAACATTATCGCTTGCTGTATCGTAATTTGTCACGGAATATTGATGACGCAATAAATCATGTTCTCAGCCCGTGAGCAAGATCGTCCCGCGCAATAAAGAGCCATAATATTTCAACGAACGATCTTCATTTAAACTTTGTCAACGTATAAATCAGCAGGGCAGTGTGTGACCGGCAGGCGAAACATCCAGCGACTCTTTTCTTGTACGTCAGATGTAGATTATCCACGGCAGCTGGATCACGTAGACATACACTTCTTGCAGACAGAACCTGCATGCTATTCCATCTCAAATCGACCGAAATATAGAGAAAATTGACCTTGCAATTTTTAAATATAATGAAACTTTTTCTGTTCGTAGACAACTGTGATACAATGCTTTGTGCAAAGTTTGAGGCATCAGAACTTCATAGTGTTTAAATTAATAATATTTAAATTTATAGTATTTTCATAAAATTAGCAACTTTAAACTGTTGTGGCTCCGAAACCCTTCCACCCAATGATCAAAATCATGGTTTATTTTGATGCTGAGAAGTTAAAGTTTATATTGACATGTAAACAGTTTTTCTTACTTTTTATGGAAATGGAGAAATTTAGATTTTTCTTCATTAAGACGCCTTTGACCACGAAAAAATATTTTGTGCGAGATCGTGCGTATTTGCTTGTTTTCCGCACAGAACCAATACGCAGTAAGTGTGAAATACCACATTCAGTATTCCCAACCTAACACACATAACAATTTCCCTCTTCTTACCGCTTAAGCGCGACATACATTTTACTGCTTTAGGCTTTTAACATATTATTTTAACATAGTAATAATTATAAATTGGAAACTTACCACTGCAATTTCACCTAAATTGCAATGTTAATTATTGTTTTTAAATATTTGCAAAAATTAAGTAAAGTCTACTACTCCAAAAAACTTATTGCATTCCTGATACAAGTAACATTAAGGAAGCCGTGAAAAAATCAACAAGATTCCAGATGCCGATGTTATTACTGCAATGTGTTATATAAATAATATTGTTAAAATATTGAAATGAAAAATAAATCATTACATAACCTTACCGTTTGTTAACTTCGCATTTATAGACTGGGGGGGAAAAAAGACAGACGTATATCACGGCCTGCTGGAGCAGGCTATAGTAAACACAGAAAACATTTTATAGCAACAATGTTGAAGAAAGATATTTTGGTTTTCCGAATTTGCCGTCATTAAACAGAAACCAACATGGAGATTTCATTGCAACTAATTAGAAATTCGTCTTTCACGTATGTAATAAACGAACTTCGCACAAAATAATGTACGATACACGAGCGGTATGTTTGCTTTCATGTTCTCGGAAATTAAAATAGCTCAACTACGTTTCGCTTTTTCAATCTTTTCCTCGACCATGAAAACGTTAACATACCGCTCTTGTAACGTATATTACTATTTAAAATATATGGTTAGATTCCGCATTGAAAGTACAAATAAACAGATATTTTTACTGGTGCACCGTTGATAAGAAAGTATTGAAAATATCAAATAAAGAACATAAATAGCACGCGCGTGAACTAACCAGCTGACTGTGAGGCGGGAACTAGCCGAGGTAAGCAAGGCCAGGAGACGTAAACACGTGATGTGTCGTCTAACAGTCATGGCTGTGCTAGCTTTACCACAGGTTTTCATAAACACAGGAGTAAAATGACACCCAACGCTCGCTTATCTTCAGCCCTCGGCCAGTGAGTGCGGTACTGCGCCGTTCAAGTCTAGGCATGTGAAAATAATCTATTTAATACCCTCGAAACTTATTGCCGAGCCACTAAGCAAACAATGCCGAATCCCTCTTAATAATGCATGGTTTTTTCCTCAATATTTTTTTACATTTTTACAAATGGCCAAAAAGCCTAAAAGCAAGTAAAATCAGATTATCTGTCTCTCTGTGTACAATAAAAATAAGGATTACTTCGTAACATAACCTACCAAATGTCAGCTTCAAAATAAGCTCTCGTTCAAAATCTGCAGTAAATGGTTCCAGAGTTCTGAGCGCTGAAAGAGGCTTGTTTTTATAAAATACGCTAAATTTGTCGCTCAATAATACGAAAACGGTTTGACTTTCGATAGTATATTTTTGAAAATGCACTCCCCTCAGCACCTTGTATAATTAGGGAAAAAATTAGAGTATAAAAAAATGCGAGGTTTTTTACTGATCGATTTCATGTATGGAATATCCCGTATGAACTATGTCCTGCCGTAGATCAGTCTCAATCTGTACCAACATGAAAATAATAACAAAGTATTGCTTACTGAGTCATTGATACTACTTTCGGATTACTTGTCTTATTTCTGTTACAATGCACATAATATTCAGCTCTAGTGGCAAGATGCATGGACAAGTTTCATCTGGATGGATGATAAAGGGCTGTTACTGACGGTGCTATACTGTAGTTGTATGATGAAATGATAGGAGATCGGAGCAAAATTCTGTTCGAGACAGCGATATGACTTGAACATATTGTAACCTTTTAGTCATTAATATACTTTAATTGAATTAATCTACTTGATATTAATTGCACAAATTTGTATAGCTTAATGAAAGTATGCTTGTAAATTGAATTTTTCTGCTTACTTTGTATTGTATATGTTTGTATAGTTTTGGCCGATTAAATCGCTTAAAATATAAAGTTTAGGTTTCTACTTATCCTTAAAATTTTGACGTATAACGCCTATATTCGACATACATGAATAGAAACAAATTCTGTGCTGTATCAAGGCTTTGTCGGCACGTAGAATACGTCACCCAATTTTGAGAATGAAACTACAGTTGTGTTTTTTATTTGATTGTTTAACGACGCTGTATTAACTACTACGTTATTAGCGTCTATGGAATTGGTGATAGCGACATGGTATTTGGCGTGATGAGACCGAGGATTCGCCATAGATTACCTGACATTTGTCTTACGGTTGGAGAAAATCTCGTTAAAAACCCAACCAGGTAATCAACCCAAGCGGGAATCGAACTCACGCCCTAGCGCAACTCCGGATGAGAAGACAAACGCCACTGCTGTGTTAATGCATTATTATTATTATTATTATTATTATTATTATTATTATTATTCATTTGTAGTTTTCTACGTAAGGGCAGGTCTTTCATTGTAAACCCAGCATTCTCAAACCTTTCCCATTTTCTGCCTTCCTTTTAGCATCCGCATATGATCATATAAATATCTTAATGTTGTCTTAAAACTTCAATTGGTTTTTTGAAAATAAATTAAAAAATTAAGTATTTTTAATATAATTGTTTTGCCAAAGTTAAGTTCTTTAAATATTCACCTAAAAATAAATTTTCTGCAGGAACGTTTGTATTATGCAATAATAAGGGAATGTGCAAAATTTCATTACTTTATATCTCAAATAATTTCTGAGAAAATGTTCCTTCTTTATTGAAAATTGGATATTTCGGATAACAAGTCGTAAAGTTTGGATATGTATGCCACATGATTAATTATTTTTATCTCTGTGAACAACAACAACAACAACAACAACATGAATTGTTTATAGCGAACGAAATAATTGGTAAATCAATTATTCTAAATCCTGAAAAAAAAAATCATTTTTACAATATATTTTCTTGTCCAAGTCTGCCTCCAATCTTCTTACTAGAACTGCTCTGTGGTTCTTCTTGATTGAAACCCATTTAGACTAACATTTGGGTCGTAAAATTTTGTGCAGAAATTCCCAACAGTATGTAATATTTTTTAGACTTGTTTTTATAAAATGTGATATTTGGTCAGTTTGTACATGCATTTTCCCTTAAATCTTACAAAAAATTGCATCTATTCATCTTAATTCCATAACCGCAATTCCTGTAGCTACAGATGTTACACGAAATCATAGGGATATCCCCTGTCACTTTGTAGTAGTGCCTTTTTGGAGCGCTTCAAGTTTGCTGGGACCTATAGGCGTGACGCCTCATACACCGGACGTGTCCTGATAAAATAAGTTTACCTGTCGGAGTATTTTAGGGCAGACGAAAGTGTTCGCTCTCTGTAATTTCTTCATGTAGGGACACAAAAAGTGTCTAGCAGTTTCGTGTCCCATATTACATGTAAGAGAATTAGGAATGGGCATGCAAGTGACGATATGCTATCTAACAGAACTCCTCGAACCAAAATAACTTACAGCTTTTTGCTTTCTTCACTTTAAGGATGTATTGTATTAGAAGAACATTAATCAAAATTTCATTTACGCAGGAATCTAGCTTAACGAGATCGGTAAGATTTTCATTGCAGTTAAATGAGTAGTTTTGACATTTATTCCGCGACATCTACGCATATTTGTTGCATCACGCACTTTCTGTCGCGAGTTGCCACATATTCCAGCTTCTTAAGATTTGGCTAAATAAATTTTGGTGTTTTATCGCTATACAAACCATTGAATGAGAGACTATTCGTCTTCTTACAGGTATGAAGGCCAAGGAGAAATTTCTTACATCTTTTTGTGAGTTTAATGTGGAGCCAGATTTGATCTCTGAAAACAAAGACCTGCAAAATTAAGAGTCATAAAATCTTTTCTAACAATTTATACTACATTTATGGTTTCTTGGGGTGATAAATACAAAACTGAGCTCGGATTTTCTCCATCATGTACCATTTTTCCACAACTTGCATTGACACTTTTAGCAATATTAATGTAGCATTATTGAATTTAATATGGGACAGTGATGAAGTGGAACATGTATTACTGTAGCGAATATTAAAATATATTTTACAAAAACTATTAGATTTTCATAATTAACAACTGGCATTTAGTCAAATGCTTTGTTTCTTGTTTAGTCAACTGTCCGAAGACAAGTCTGAACCTCAGAATAATACCAAGAAGGGACCACTTATGAGGCAACTAGGCCAGGAGATAATGGGGTAGGGTGGCCAGCTCCTTTCCTCCTCCATTGCATACATCGCTGACTAGCTACATTACACTAATCAGACTTAAGGGAACCAGGTAGTGATTAGAGGTCAAAAATCCGATTTCTTATTTTGTGTTTTAAAAAAGTACAAAACTTGCTCTTTAAAACAATATAAATACTCTGGGAGGTATTTCTGAAGGTAAGTCCTTTAAATAACCTCTTTAAATTTGACTGTGCATGTAATTCATATATCCTTCTGTTTTTTAAATGCAGTTTTCCATAAGTTGACATTTTTCAAACGTAAGTGCATTTTTCTCTGAAACTTCTGAATCAATTTACATAAAATTTTTACAGTGTTTTCTGCAGCTTGTGTACTACATAGTAAACCTACGGGTTTAAGAATATCGCAGACATAACACGAGAAAAAATACATTGAAAAAAATTGCAAAAAATGTTAAATAAAGTTCAATATTCTTCTGTTTCACTAGGGGTGAAATATTTAACTAAATTTTGCTTTAGTATTTACACTACACATTACTATATAATTTAAAAAAATGCAAGGTATATGAGTGAAGATTATAGAAAATAATGTGCACCTGAAGAATGAGGTACATTTAACAAAGTGGGAAAACAGGTTATCAGTTAGGGCCTTTCTTTTGCACTTGGATACGAAACTAATTAGTTGTATTTTATACCACTGAATTCAGAATGATTGATTGTATCACACGGCAATTTTTATTCCACTCTGAACACTAAAAGCGTAGAAATATAGAACTAAACTTTTGTACTGAAATTTTTTAATCTCACAGGCATCACTACCCAGTTCCCTTAAAATGTATACAAACAGTAATTGTTCTTTCTCTGACATATATCGTCAAGTGAGATGTACTGCCTGATAATAGAAATACGTATCAGCCAGAACCTCAATCAGAGGAATACAAGCTTTATACCGCCTTTTCTCTTCTTGGTGAAGTTGCGTTTGTTGCTTTTCCTCTTGTTTGTGGTTCAAGGAATGTGCTTTGTGGATAGTGCTTTTGTTCCCAGTGATTGTTTCTTGCTCTCCTGTCCTATTCAGAGAAGAATATAGAAACTTAGTAAACCCAGCCTATTGATCAAGAAGCATACACATCTCTTTCAAATCTCCACAGATCATCCAATTACGATATTTATATTTTATCTTTATAAGAACCAGTTCAAGTCCTCCAGCTTGGGGGTTGGGCCAGAACAATGGAAGGAGTCCATAATCGTACCTATTTTTAAGAAGGGGGACAAGATAACTGTAGTAACTTTCGAGGAATATCGCTTTTGTTGACGTCGTACAAAATTTTGTCGAATATCCTTTTGATGAAATGTAGATGAAATTATTGGGGATCATCAGTGTGGTTTTAGGCGTAATAGATCGACTATTGATAAGATTTTTTGTATTCAACACATATTGGAGAAAAAATGGGAGTATAAGAATATAGTACATCAGTTATTCATAGATTTCAAAAAAGCGTATGACTCGGTTAAGAGGGAAGTTTTATATAATATTTTTCTTGAATTTGGTATCCCCCAAGAAACTAGTTCGATTAATTAAAATGTGTCTTAGCGAAACTTACAGCAGAGTCCATATAGGCTAGTTTCTATCTGATGCTTTTCCAATTCACTGCAGGCTAAAGCAGGGAGATGCACTATCACCTTTACTTTTTAACTTCGCTCTAGAATATGCCATTAGGAAAGTTCAGGATAACACAGAGGGTTTGGAATTGAACGGGTTACATCAGCTTCTTATCTGTGCGGATGACGTGAATATGTTAGGAGAAAATCCACAAAAGATTAGGGAAAACGCGGAAATTCTAGTTGAAGCAAGTAAAGCGATAGGGTTGGAAGTAAATCCCGAAAAGACTAAGTATGTGATTATGTCTCGTGATCAGAATTTTGTACGAAATGGAACTATAAAAATTGGAGATATATCCTTCGAAGAGGTGGAAAAATTGAAATATCTTGGAGCAACAGTAACAAATATAAATGACACTCGGGAGGAAATTAAACGCAGAATAAATATGGGAAATGCATGTTATTATTCGGTTGAGAAACTTTTATCATCCAGTAGGCTGTCAAAAAATCTGAAAGTTAGAATTTATAAAAGAATTATATTACCGGTTGTTCTTTATGGTTGTGAAACTTGGACTCTCACTTTGAGAGAGGGACATAGGTTAAGGGTGTTTGAAAATAAGTTGCTTATGAAAATATTTGGGGCTAAGCGGGATGAAGTTATAGGAGAATGGAGAAAGTTACACAACACAGAACTGCACGCATTTTATTCTTCACCTGACATAATTAGGAACATTAAATCCTGACGTTTGAGATGGGCAGGGCATGTAGCACGTATGGGCGAATCCAGAAATGCATATAGAGTGTTAGTTGGGAGACCGGAGGGAAGAAGATCTTTAGGGAGGCCGAGACGTAGATGGGAAGATAATATTAAAATGGATTTGAGGGAGCTGGGATATGATGGTAGAGACTGGATTAATCTTGCTCAGGATAGGGACCAATGGCGGGCTTATGTGAGGACGGCAATGAACCTCCGGGTTCCTTAAAAGCCAGTAAGTATTAACCTAAAATTACTAGTCTAAGACCCTCTTACAAGCTATTTTAACTAATTTACAATTCAAATCAAAGAAATAACTCGTCAGGCTAAGTAAATACATGTCACCTTAAATAAAGTAAAGGCTAGCTTACACAACGGCACTAGGTTTCTTTATTTTTATTTTATTGGGTTATTTTACGACGCTGTATCAACATCTAGGTTATTTAGCGTCTGAATGAAATGGTGATAATGACGGTGAAATGAGTCCGGGGTCCAGCACCGAAAGTTACCCAGCATTTGCTCGTATTGGGTTGAGGGAAAACCCCGGAAAAAACCTCAACCAGGTAACTTGTCCCGACCGGGATTCGAACCCGGGCCACCTGGTTTCGCGGCCAGACGCGCTGACCGTTACTCCACAGATGTGGACTGCACTAGGTTTCACTACATTCCGTGGTTGCTGACATATTTTGTACAACAATAAAAATTTCGCTTTATTTCGCGAGTTTTTTTTTTCGCTTAAATATGGTATTTTAGGTACAGTATTTAGAAGAGCAAAATGTAATAAAGAAAGTAATTTTGGAAAATTTCGCGCTTATACTCATTGCCAAAAAATACGGTCCCTATCTACCGGCCACGAACGGTTGCGGGAACTATACCTGGCAACTCGTCTGAACAGAAATAAGATGACGTTCAACGACCAATAATGTATAAGTTTCGTGTGTAGAGAAAAGGCGGAGGCATCTCTTTGTGAAATACTGACAACAAATCCCATAAAAGGTGGTGGCTGGAATTTGGTGGACACTAGGTACAGTATTTAGAAGAACAAAATGTGATAAAGAAAGCAATTGTGGAAAATTTCGCGCTTATACTCATTGCCAAAAAATACGGTCCCTATCTACCGGCCACGAACGGTTGCGGGAACTATACCTGGCAACTCATCCGAAGAGAAATAAGATGACGTTCAACGACCAATAATGTATAAGTTTCGTGTGTAGAGAAAAGGCGGAGGCATCTCTTTGTGAAATACTGACAACAAATCCCATAAAAGGTGGTGGCTGGCATTTGGTGGACACTAGGTACAGTATTTAGAAGAACAAAATGTGATAAAGAAAGCAATTGTGGAAAATTTCGCGCTTATACTCATTGCCAAAAAATACGGTCCCTATCTACCGGCCACGAACGGTTGCGGGAACTATACCTGGCAACTCATCCGAAGAGAAATAAGATGACGTTCAACGACCAATAATGTATAAGTTTCGTGTGTAGAGAAAAGGCGGAGGCATCTCTTTGTGAAATACTGACAACAAATCCCATAAAAGGTGGTGGCTGGCATTTGGTGGACACTAGGTACAGTATTTAGAAGAACAAAATGTAATAAAGAAAGTAATTGTGGAAAATTTCGCGCTTATACTCATTGCCAAAAAATACGGTCCCTATCTACCGGCCACGAACGGTTGCGGGAACTATACCTGGCAACTCGTCTGAACAGAAATAAGATGACGTTCAACGACCAATAATGTATAAGTTTCGTGTGTAGAGAAAAGGCGGAGGCATCTCTTTGTGAAATACTGACAACAAATCCCATAAAAGGTGGTGGCTGGCATTTGGTGGACACTATGGAGGCAACTCGTGGAATGCGGAGTATTCGCAACACATGGACCGCGTCACATGCTTCCAGCCTTGTATAGCGCGGGCAGTGACAAGTGTATGAATCTGTAGCGACTAGAAACACAACACAAATCCTCTACAACTATTTATGGTCTCTAATATCCGTTACATTGACATCAGAAGACAGAAATTGACTACCCTATTTCTATTGAGGACTTTAAAGGAAGTCTGTGGTTCGATTCCCGGAATCTAATCCGAAAAAAATCAGTGAAGACATATAAGTGGTCAGTACTGACTAAAGACATATGTTTTTTTTTACAGGCACATCATTTTATTTTTACTTCAATTTTTATTGTACCTCAGTTTTTTAATGTACTTCACTCCCACACCTTCTACTAATGAAGTTGAACCGTCCTTCACACATATCCAACACCGCATATACAGTCATAGTAGTCTTACGGTCATAGTAAACAGTACGTTCCAAAAATATGTTCGCGTTTTCCAGTGACGATAAAGCTTTCAATATTGAATCATTTCCGCACAGGTACTGTCGTTCCATTTGCCTACGTCGTATCCCGGTTTCCCCCACCAGCTTTTATTCGTCAGCTAGTGGCTGGGCTGTCTTAGCTCTTTTCTGAGAACATTAATTTCTGTTAGGAATTGGACGTCTACGTAATATTATACAACTGTTTAAAATAACTTAAATAAAAGGACCTCGTTAAGTAATTATCTTTCACGTGATTTCCTCCCTTTCTACGACCCTACGACATAACCACTTGGACGGACAGTAGATATATGTCTGAGTAATTTTATCTTTTCGGATCGGGCAGTAGTGAAGATTGAATTTACAGTACGTAAGGTACTCTTTTATAGGATAAGTACAGAATTATTTCAACATGAGTTACTAGTACGAAGGACAAAACTGGTAACTGGAATTAGGTACATAGTCTATAGTGCGATAATATGCACATTAGAACTGAAGCCTGTATATCGAAATGAACGGCCACCATTTTCAAAAATGTGTTTAAATATCCATATTATGATTATTTTTCAATTTAACTTCATTCTCTATATTGTACGCTAATGTGCTGTAGACAGTATAATATACACAGCATAATGAATACGTCCGGATGGATAGCTCAGTTCGTGAGTAAAAACACGTATTGTTAATACAGTACTGTATTTTGATTAAACAAAAACCTAATGAAAATTATCAAACTGAAAATTGCGATACTTCCTAGTTTACGTAAATGGATGAACTACTTTTCTTCCCTCCTATACCTAGTAAAGTGATTTGTTTGTATATTACGCCAGTATCATCGAACTCCAGTCGTGGAAGGAGGTAGCAAACGGCGTTGATCCAGAGGTATAGGCAAATTAATATTAAAAATGTTAGTAAAAATAAAATGATGTCCCTGTATAAGCTTGTTACATTTATGAAACTTTGTAAATATCCGTTTCATGGCTTAGGGAGTCGAAATAAGTACATATTTTCTGTTCATATTTGCATGTTTTGGTCTTCTTAGGAATGGATGTGATGTCACCTATTTAGTAAACATGGATATAGGCCTACACAACAAAACAGCAAAATTACAAGCGATGTGTGGAACTATACAAAGAACACTTGGGAAAAGACAAGAAGTGAAACAATTAAAACTGTATAAGATACTTGCTTTACCTGTGTATGAATGGTGAATTTGCAAAACGACTTTAGTCCCTAGAAGTAGTTTTGAGAAAAATAAGGAAAACTGTATTTAGCCTCGCTGCACCATATATTGTTACAATGTAATTTTTTATATGTTAATTACAATTTTTTTTTTTTACAAATTTACAAATTTATTTACAAATTACATTTGAATTGAATACATATGAATAGATACCCGAAATGAGCATATGCTCGTGCTCGGGTACAGTCCAGTAGTCTACATAAATTTTACAGGGTTCAAATAATAATACTGATGATATAAATAATAGTAACAATAATAATAATAATAATAATAATAATAATAATAATAATAATAATAATAGAAAAATCGTGACAGAAATGATACAAAGATTGTAATACAAAATAATTCATTAATAATAATAACAATAATAATAATAATAATAATAATAATAATAATAATAACAGTGATAAAACAAAAATATTTACAATAATAAAGTAAATACTATGACGGATAAAATAAAATATAAAACCACTAGCGAGAGTTAACACAACTTAAATAAGCATATAATAACCGGAAAAAATGGCCCAAACTCGAAAATCAACAGAAAAGTTCGTTGTATCGCAGACGACAGCAACCGCCGTATTGACATTGTGTTGTAGGGGGGAGCCGAAAGTCTACGTAACTGCCGTTCTCTTCTCGTAAAATCATGGGAAGTTAATGCTGCAAAAACAAAATGTCTACGAGTCAAACTGTTCATTATTACCAGGATAAATACAAATAATACTGAAATATATTAATCAAGTTTCAGTTATAGATCTCTCCTTTTGTGCAAGAGGTATCATATCAAAATATTTTATGAATGGCGGGGAAAATATAAATTTCAAGAACTTTCTAGTGACAAGATATAGTGACAAGTACAATCAAGTGTATCGGTGGTGATGCTAAGGAATCATTTATTGGAGATATACACTGTTATTAATTAAGAAAATGATCTATTTATATTTATTACAATGTTTTATCTTATAGGTTACATGCATCAGATAAATACAATAAAAATTAGTAACATATAATGCTAGTAACACTTAAAAAAATTATAATAAAAATTGTCAAATATCATACAAACATTTTCACTTTATTTTTAAACTTAAGAATGTGTAAATTGCTTAGGTCTGGATTATTTTTCAATACTGAATTGTATAGTCTTGGTCCATAATTCCTACTGTGTCTTAATCCAGCTGTATGTAAGAGAAATAGTTTTATTATAAAAATCCATACTTTTGCATTCTTCTTCAGGTCGTAAAAAATGTAATTATCTTCAGGACTTAAGTTGTTCTGCAAATTAACTTCAATCCTGCATCATAATTATTAGGTTACTGACACATATACATGTTTAACTAAATTTATTTATACCAAAATCTTAAAATAACCTTATTGTAATTATTGAACAATATTATTTTCAACAATTTGTTAATCACAAGAGTACAGACAACTCTTAGGAGTGTTATAACGAGACCATAATGTTTTCGTAAAATGTATTCACGTCTTCTTCATCACGAATGTACTTTTACGTATATCTTGAATTTTGGTTTCATTGATCGGGGATAAACCACTGTGCTGGAAAGTGTGGAGAAAGAATGATGCTGAAAATGATCAAGAAGTAGAGAGGAAATTGCTTGTGTCACTGGCTAAATAGAACTGCCTACTGAAGGATGCACTGGAAGGAATGGTAAACGTGAGATAAGTTCGGGAAGAATTACCAATGACAACAGACAAAAAACAGCTGAATGTATGATTAAAATTACATATTATGTAAGTTTCTTCAGTACTTGACAGGAAAAATAACTTAAGTCCAGGACTAAAGTCGTTTAACGCCTTAACCAAATATTCTGCTACAAAAAAAAAAAACTATACAAAAGTCGTGGATTAAAGTCGTTCTAGTACTAAACGATGCACCTTGCACACAGTAACATAATCATGCTCTCACAATTCAAAACCCCCAAAATGTGGACTTAAGTCGTTTTGCAAATTCACCATTCATGTACATATGGTAGTGAACTTGGGTAATCAAATCAGAAGATAAGAACAGATTGGAAACATCTGAAGCGAAATTGTTGCGCTTTGTGAAGGATGTATAGGTACACAAATGGACCACATAAGAAGCACTAATATTAGAGAAGAATTATAAATCGAAGACGTATCACATACAGTGCGTTCCAAAACTCACGCATATTTTCTGATACAGCTAAATAGAAATGTTTCTCGAAATACGCTCGGACACGCAAACAGTATATTTTAAAAGACACCTTTTCACAAACACAAGCAATTCTTGATATCATTGTTGTGCAAGCTATGACGTCATGGGAAACATCTTTAAATGACACTCTGTATTTTTCTGTGTAGCCTACTATCTGATATATTTTATTTTTCTCCATGGTCACATAAGCTATCAATTATTTTATACAATAGACGTTACTATGGTAACAAAATAAATAGTTAAAATGTGTTACAGCTGTATGTATATTGACGATACAACTTTTATGACACATAATAATACTGATGAGGTTAATTTTACGCAACAAGCTGTATTTACTGAAATAATAAAGTGGTTTTCAATTAATGGATTTATTGTTAATTATGAAAAAACTCATGTGTTAACTCTTAATTTGAAACAACCTCAAAATATTATGATAAAAGAGCCTGTAAAGATTTTGGATGTGTAGGCCTATCTAAATGTTGGATATGTATCTGGATTCTAAACTAAGACTGAACAGTCATGTTAGTTGCGTGTGAAAGAATCTCTAGATTAATTTATCTCTTAAGAAGTCTAGACATTATTTAAAGGAAGTCTGTTATGTAGTATTTGAAAGTGTTATTAGATATGGATTACTTTTATATGGAAATAGTTATGATCTTCCAAACATTCTGCTACTGCAAAAAATAAAAAATAAAAAAAAAATAAAATAAAAAACAATTCGCATTTGAACAACGTCATCACCCTGAGTATCATTTAGACCTCTTTTTGAAAATAAATTTTTTAACTTCTAATACATTTAAAAAATAATATTATTAATTATACGATTATAAAAGATTTGCACCATTTTGAAACTATAAATACATACTTACTTACAAATGGCTTTTAAGGAACACGCAGGTTCATTGCCGCACTCACACAAGCCCGCCATCGGTCCCTATCCTGTGCAAGATTAATCCAATCTCTATGATCATATCCCACCTCCCTCAAATCCATTTTAATGTTATCCTCTCATCTACGCCTCGGCCTCCCCAAAGGTCTTTCTCCCTCCGGCCTCCCAACTAACACTCTATATGCATTTCTGGATTCGCCCATACGTGCTACATGCCCTGCCCATCTCAAACGTCTTAATTTAATGTTCCTAATTATGTCAGATGAAGAATACAATGTGTGAAGTTCTGCGTTGTGTAACTTTCTCCATTCTCCTGTAACTTCATCCCTCTTAGCCTCAAATATTTTCCTAAGAACCTTATTCTCAAACACCCTTCATCTCTGTTCCTCTCTCGAAGTGAGAGTCCAAGTTTCACAACCATACAGAACAACCGGTATAAATTGTAACTTTCAGATTTTTTGACAGCAGATTGGATGACGAAAGCTTCTCAACCGAATAATAACAGCATTTTCCATATTATTTTATTCTGCGTTTAATTTCCTCCCGAGAACTAGAAATACTAATCAACTAAATGTACCATTTGTCAGGCTGCAAAAAACACAATCTAGTTATGTAATTACTGCGTATAATAAGATTCCTACAAATATAAAGACACCAAATGAAAGACAATTCAAACGTCAAACTATGAGATGGGTACAAGATAATCCTTATTACAATATGAATGATTTTTTTCACAATGATGTAATATTTTAGCTGAAT
Source organism: Periplaneta americana (assembly GCF_040183065.1). Taxonomy (NCBI): domain Eukaryota; kingdom Metazoa; phylum Arthropoda; class Insecta; order Blattodea; family Blattidae; genus Periplaneta; species Periplaneta americana. The sequence goes on from NC_091133.1 coordinate 120,142,957, forward strand.
GTTATTATGTTTTTAGTTTTTAATCTATTTAATATGACACATTGTACTTATTTTTTTACCTTAACGAAGCCTCTTGTACAATTGTACCTTCAGGCAAGTAAAGAAAATAAATATGAACATCTGTCTTCACATAAATAGGCCAAGGTTTTTTTTTATTCCTATATCAAAATTGATCATCTTTTAGTGTTCTTCTTTGTTAGTCAATAAATATGGTTATATTCTACTTTTCGAAACGCTATCATAATATAGAATAACTCTTCTCGGGTTCTCAGCCAGGTGAGTTGGAGATTAGCTTCCAAGTTTTCGACGGCTAGCTCTGCCATCTTCTTTAGGGACGAGGTGATGTGGGACCACGTCTAGCCGGTATATATGCATATATACCGGCTAGACGTGGTCCCACATCACTTCGTCCCTGAAGAAGATGGCAGAGCTAGCCGTCGAAAGCTTGGAAGCTAATCTCCAACTCACCAGGCTGAGAACCTGAGAAGAGTTATTCTACATCAAACGCCGGGAAAGCCTCAAGTCATACATCGCTATCATAATATGTTTATAACGTACAATCGTAGTCTAACTGTAATACTGAATAAGGAGGGGAAAGTCTAATTTAAAATTACATCCCAAGTGCGGCTTTCATATTTTAGTTACCATAGAGACCACGCTAAATGAAAAGTGAACGAAGAACAAAATGCAAACGTATTTTGTGCGAGATCGTGCGTATTTGCTTGCTCTCCGCACAGAACCAATACGCGGTAAGTGTGAAATACCACATTCAGTATTCCCAACGTAACACACATAATTTTCCTCTTCTTACCGCTTAAGAGACATATTCATTTTACTACTTTAGGCTTTTAACATATGATTTTTAGAGACGTTTAACATAGTAATAATTATAAATTGGAAACTTACCACTGCAATTTCACCTAAATTGCAATGTTAATTATCGTTTTTAAATATTTGCACAAATTAAGTAAACTCTACTACTCCACTAAAGTTATTGCATTCGTGATGCAAGTAACATTAAGGAAGCCGTGAAAAAATCAACAAGATTCCAGATGCCGATGTTATTACTGCAATATGTTATATAAATAATATTGTTAAAATATTAAAATGAAAAATAAATCATTACATAACCTTTCCGTTTGTTTTAAGTTCGCATTTATAGACTAGGGGGAAAAAAAGACAGACGTATATCACGGCCTGCTGCAGTATAGTAAACACAGAAAACATTTTATAGGAACAATGTTGAAGAGAGATATTTTTGTTTTCCAAAATTGCCGTCATTGAACAGAAACCAAGATGGAGATTTCATGGCAAGTAATTAGAAATTCGTCTTTCAGGTATGTAATAAACGATCTTCGCACAAAATAATGTACGATACACGAGCGATATGTTTGTTTTCATGTTCGAGGAAAAGATTGAAAAAGCGAAACGTAGTTGAGCTTTTTTAATTTCCGAGAACATGAAAACATCAACATACCGCTCTTGTAACGCATATTACTATTTCAGCATTAGTGTTATGATTAATAGAAATAACACGCTACAATTTTTTTCCATAATATCAATAGATTATCAGGTACAAGTCCTCATATGAATGAATTACACAAGATTGTCAAGGAAGCCTAACGCAAAAATATGTAGTGAAACACCGAAGATAAGATGATCAGATCAGTATAAAACAATGACTTTGAACTGTGCTGTAATGTTCATACCATTCATACATACATGATCGTGATGTTAACTTAAAGACACATAAGAAATCCGCAGAACAAAGGTTGATTAATTTCAGTCATAATGGGTAACATGATATTACTTTAAACACAAGGAAAGTTGCTTTAATAGCGTGCAGCTGTTTTTTATCCTTCCCAGAGAATAGAATTGCGTGTTTTCTGCGTTTGCTCTTAGATGGAATGAACCTTGAAAATGGATGAAAAGCATTAAACCTGCTTCAAAGTGGTGGACATCATGTACTAATCTAACATGTGCATTGGTCTGATCTTAGTGTGTAGGAGAGCATTGCACCTTAGCTCTCTGTCTTCTTTTATATACAGGGTGTTTAAAATTTCGTGTAAAATAAATGAATGAGGGCTCATGTTAAAGGTGTAAGAGATTATTGCACTGAAGATGACCTATGCCTACGGAACTGCATTCCACATGGGGAAAAGGGAAAAGTCGTAAAATTTTATGTCGGGAGAGTATGTAGGATACGACTAAAGCACTATGTTTTTCTGTTTAGCCAGTTCACTCTGTGCTTTGGCATTATCATTTAACAAAAGCTGTAAAATGGTGATATAAAATACAGCCCGCAATACACAGCAAAGGGGAAGGTAGAAGGGGAGGACTCCCAATATGCTTAACTTTGAATGTGCAAGTGATGGCTAATGGGAGGGAGATCATGTCTTATTCCTCAACCCTGCTTATGAATTAAGGGGTAGACTCACAAGTCAAGAAATGCTGACCACTGTTGTAAGACCTCAGGACCTTGCTTCACGCTTCCAAAGACTGTTGATCTGAAGAGCACTACTTCCAATCCTCCAGCACAGAGCACTTCTGCATTTATTTAGTGTTGCACTTCCCCGAATTTGGAATTCTCTTCCTCGCGAGATCAGAAACTATCAGTCTTTACAGACATTAAAGAGGCCTCGTTAAGGTAATAAATAAATACAATGTGTCAATATTAAATAGATTAAAAACTAAAAACATAACAACATTTAACTAAAATATTACATCGTTATTAAAAATACCATTCTGATTATTTTATTTGCGACACTCTGAAATGTATTCCTTAAAGTGATTATGAACATATCTCTAAATGACTGGTTGTAACATTCCTGATTATCTAAGAGTAGCAGTAGTGACTGTCTTCAGGCTAGTAACTGACTGTGTGGAAGCACATCTCTTTAGAATTGGAATTTATTCATAACCTGAATGTGTACTCTGCAAAGAAGATGATTCTGCTATGAACTTGTAGTCCAGCATAGACTAAACTGTAAAGCTATCAACATTATTAAAGACAAAAGTGTTAACACCACACATGTTTATTGGAATATTACAAAACAAATGGAACAAATCCAATGTTCTCATCATTCATTCATTCATTCATTCATATGCCTACACCAAGCAAACGTTTTTTTCCTTCCTAAACGTGTCGAGTACTAAATTTTCTTTGGCGAAAATATGAGGAAAAGTGTCAAGAACGTACTTATGAGTATTCTGTAATGTAATTTAAAATGACTTTGCGTTGTGTAGCATTCTCTATTCTCCTGTAACTTCATCCCTCTTAGCCTCAAATATTTATAAGCACCTTATTCTCGAACACCCTCAACCTCTGTTCCTCTCTCAAAGTGAGAGTCCAAGTTCCACAATCATACAGAACAACCGGTAAAATAACTACTTAAAAAAATCTAACTGGATGACAAAAGCTTCTCAACCGAATATTGCAGGCATTTCGCATATTTATTCTGGGTTTAATTTTCTCTTGAGTATCATTTATACAGGGACGTCATTTTATTTTTACTAACATTTTCAATATTAACTTGGCTATACCTCTAGATCAACGCCGTTTGCTACCCACTTCCACGACTGGAGTTCGATGATACTGGCGTAGTATACAAACAAATCACTTTACTAGGTATAGGAGGGAAGAAAAGTAGTTCATCCATTTATGTAAACTAGGAAGTATCGCGATTTTCAGTTTGATTATTTTCATTAGATTTTTGTTTAATCAAAATACAGTACAGTATTAACAATGAGTGTTTTTACTCACGAACTGAGCTATCCATCCGGACGTATTCGTTATGCAACGTATATTATACTATCTACAGCACATTAGCGTACAATATAGAGAATGAAGATAATTTGAAAAATAATTATAATATGGATATTTCAAGATATTTTTGAAAATGGTGGCCGTTCATTTCTATACAGGCTTCAGTTCTAATGTGCATATTATCGCACTATAGACTATTGTACCTAATTCCAATTACCAGTTTTGTCCTTCGTACTAGTAACTCATGTTGAAATAATTCTGTACCTATTCTATAAAAGAGTACCTTACGTACTGTAAATTCAATCTTCACTACTGCCCGATCCGAAGAGATAAAATTACTCCGTCCAAGTGGTTATGTCGTAGGGTCGTAGAAAGGGAGGAAATCACGTGACAGTTAATTACTTAACGAGGTCCTTTTATTTAAGTTATTTTAAACAGTTGTATAATATTACGTAGACGTCCAATTCCTAACAGAAATTAATGTTCTCAGAAAAGAGCTAAGACAGCCCAGCCACTAGCTGGCGAATAAAAGCTGGTGGGGGAAACCGGGATACGACGTAGGCAAATGGAGGACAGTACCTGTGCGAAAATGATTCAATATTGAAAGCTCTTTCGTCACTGGAAAACGCGAACATATTTTTGGAACGTACTGTTTACTATGACCGTAAGGCTATTATGACTGTATATGCGATCTTGGATCTGTGTGGAGGACGGTTGAACTTCATTATTAGAAGGGGTGGGAGTGAAGTACATTAAAAAACTGTGTTACAATAAAAGTTGAAGTAAAAATAAAATGATGTCCCTGTATTTGTTACTGTTACTCCAAGATATTTGAATTTTTCGACCTTTTGAAAGAATAAATTACCAGTCTTTACATTTCCATTTCGCACTATGTTCTGGTCATGAGACATAATTATAATTTTGCTTCTTGGGAATACCAAATACAATAATATGAAAAAATAGTAACTCTAGTAATAATGTTGGTATATGAGACACCTGTAATACCGACCGGACTGTGTAACAAAAGATGAACTGTCATCCTCTGAGGGGTTTAGTGCCGAGAGGAATGCGGTTCCGACTAGTCTAGCGAGGTACTGGAGTGGGAGGGGACAGTGACAGCGACAGTCTGGAAGGAAGTACAATCATACTGAAAACATTCGCCCAATTTACGAGAGCAGTATGCCTATTAGTTTTCTAACGTATTTTTGGCGATATAGAGATACAACCATTGGTACTTACGTGTTCAGAGAAGGAGAGTATTGTCGAAAATTTTATTTATTTATTTATTTATTTATTTATTTATTTATTCATTCATTCATTCATTCTGGTGAAGTTAAAGCCATCACACCACCAGAAATACAAATACAATAAAATAAATAAAAAGAAAAATCATAATAAAACTACAATAATATAAATGAAAAGAAGAAACATACTATACAATTTAGTGATTAGTAGAATTGAATTAAATGTGTAAAGTAATCAATTTAAATATACTGTACTGCTGAACTCACTTGAGAAGTAAAACTACTTGATTTGTATTTTAAGATATCATCATCAAATGATTTTCGCATGACATTATAGGAATCTGTTTTTCACGATGCCAATCACATATATTCTAAAATTCCACTAGAATAAAACGAAAAACTTTTCCACAGCGTATTTCCTTAAAAATTACTTGTAGCGGTGAAATATATAATATGAGTAATTCACATAATTTTAACATAGGTAACATCAGGGAGATGTTTGAGCAAAAATTGCAACAATATATTTAATATATTAATAACAAAACCATATAGGCCTAGGTAAACAATATGTATATGAAATATTCACACACTACTACAAACTGAAGACTGCATATTTTTGGACGATTAATACTTCCCACTCCGCTCGGCTCGGCTTGGCTGTAGCAACAAAAAATCTACCTGCAACCCCCCCGCACCGATGGCAAGAATACCTCAGGTCCCAGCCATGGATGGATATATAATAGGATGCGAAACTTACCGAGTTTCCCGTAACACATACTAGAGGCGCTGTTGTAGAAAATGATCTTGCTGCCACCTGTTAGAGAGAGGGGCGTTATTACATCTAGCAGCGCACCAAGTAGCGAAAAGAGTAATTACTCCATGCATTTAGCAGCGCACCTGGTGACGAAAATGTTAAACAGTGCAGAAAGTATTCCCTCCCACCCTCATCCCCTCTAACCGTTTCAGAGTAAATACACAACCTTAAAAAGGTAATCAATAGTAGATTAATATAACAAAGTTTGACTTTCACTTTGAAATTAATACTTAATTCATGAACAATGAAACAGTTAATAATAATAAAGGGATATTAGAAGCAATGATTTACGGTTACAAGTTACATACGTGATTCAGGAACAAGTACAATAATTAAAATAATAAGACAAGTAATGACTTACGACTAACGAATAACGAAATTCTTGAAGGACAATATATAATAGTAGGGGCAATACAAACGATTTAAAAACAAATGTAATTGCATTCAATTGATTTCATCTGAATCATATCCAAAAATCCTTATAAATGAGAACCAATTCCTTAAACATCTAGTGTTGTTGAATGTATTGTAAAGTAATAGTAATATAATAAATTGAGTAATATAATAAATTGAACTTTGTTTAACCTTCCAGAGTACCTATTAAATACCATACTGCAATTTGAAGAGCTGTCAATTTAAATAACCTGTATATATGTGATTTATCGATGACAGTTTTGCAATTTTTGCTAAAAAAATACGTACTTAGCGATTCTGTATTACGAAAGAAACAAGAAAGTATGACTCCTCCAGGAAATTAGGGACATATGGAATTCCTATTATCATAAGATCTTCTATAACGTAATAGCTATTTTGCAATGTTTCGGTAGCAACAAGATGGCGTCAGGTCCATCAAACCGGCTTCACTCCGTCCAATGGTATTAAGATGCTAGTGTCTACTCTATGTATTCTGTGCTCGTTGAGAATGACAGTGATACCTGGTGCAGTGTCGTAATATTTTTGCATTAGTTGCCTTTGAGCTTGTTAATTTTATGAGGTGACGTTGTTGTATGAATATATAGGGGTGGCTTGAATACCGTAGTTAATAAGAAAATATCGGTTTGTAATATCGGTCATGTTCATTATTATATACGAATGTAAGACGCACGCGAATATAATGCGCATCCCGATTTTGAGCGACCAATAATTGGGTTAAAGTTGCCTCCTTACATTCGGAAAGATACGGTACGTAAAACGTTGGTGCTTTCTGTTGGGTGCTATTGTGATATTTTTACAACGTCCATAAACATCACTGTTTAACATGTATTGCTTATACAAACACGTACATAATATCACTTTATGTTCACTTATTAGCAAGTTTCTGTCTGCCATCTTGGCTCCTCGTCGAGTCCTCGAGCAATATCTCGAACGGATAAATAGAGAACTCTCGGTAATGTACTAACACGTAGTTCTAATGTTCACCACCTACGACGTTGGGCGCTGATCATCTTATTTCAGCCCCCCTCTGCCAGATGGTGCTGACCGCAGTTTCGCATCCTATTATATATTTATCCACGTCCCAGCGGTAATCTCGTCGGAGGAAGACAGTAGGTATAGTTGCGAGTTTTGCTACCAGCGACAATAATATTTGTTTAAAATTTCAATAGTTTCTCCATCGTATACATTGAGTTGGAGGGCTTCTAATGTATTTGTTTATACAGAAATCTATGTCTGGTGACGAACAAAGTAGGAAATCAGATCTTTAAAGTAAGGTCCGGGGTTGGGGATAATAGGAAATACGTTGTATATAATTGTAACGCACGGAAGGGAAGATTAGTTTCAACTGGAGAGGCGGGGCCGCTGCTACGTGCAATCGGAAAGTTGCAGTTGCGGTCGCTGCATATTTTGCGGGCACTATGGAGCGGAGCGGGAATGCAGGGCATGTGGACGTGCAACTGAACACACGGGGCCGCGCTATGCGGCGCAATGGAATGTCGCATCGGAGATCAAAATTCCTGCATACCGGTCAGGCATCCCCCCTCTCGCTCCCACGTTACAGCTCCTCCACTTTTATATATATTTTTATATAAAGGACTATTTCCGTCCTTCTCTTCTTTGTAGTCGTATTCCATTTTTTTTGTGTTTGTGTCTTTCGTTGTGACGCCCAAGTCCATGCCTAAAAGAATCCAGTCCATGCGGGAGTTAAAAATGTTAAACCGCTGCCGAGTAGAAGAGGAAGGATCTCGTTTGGAAAAAGGCAACAAGCATTTTATACATACAGGGTCTCCGAAATGTGGCTGCGATGCCATGCAGATCTCCAATCAAGATTAGTAATATCCGTTACAAGAGCGGTATGTTGACGTTTTCATGTTCGAGGAAAAGGTTGAAAAAGCGAAACGTAGTTGAGCTTTTTTAATTTCCGAGAACATGAAAACAAACATACCGCTCGTGTATCGTACATTATTTTGTGCGAAGATCGTTTATTACATACCTGAAAGACGAATTTCTAATTAGTTGCAATGAAATCTCCATGTTGGTTTCTGTTTAATGACGCCAACTTCGGAAAACCAAAATATCTTTCTTCAACATTGTTGCTATAAAATGTTTTCTGTGTTTACTATACTCCAGCAGGCCGTGATATACGTCTGTCTTTTTTTCCCCCCAGTCCATAAATGCGAACTTAAAACAAACGATAAGGTTCTGCAATGATTTATTTTTCATTTTAATATTTTAACAATATTATTTATATAACATATTGCAGTAATAACATCGGCATCTGGAATCATGTTGATTTTTTCACGGCTTCCTTAATGTTACTTGTATCAGGAATGCATTAAGTTTCGTGGAATAGTAGACTTTACTTAATTTGTGCAAATATTTAAAAAAACAATAATTAACATTACAATTTAGGTGAAATTACAGTGGTAAGTTTCCAATTTATAATTATTACTATGTTAAACGTCTCTAAAAATAATATGTTAAAAGCCTAAAGCAGTAAAATGAATGTCGCGCTTAAGCGGTAAGAAGAGGGAAATTGTTATGTGAGTTACGTTGGGAATACTGAATGTGGTCTTTCACACTTACCGCGTATTGGTTCTGTGCGGAAAACAAGCAAATACGCACGATCTCGCACAAAACTGTTTACGTTCTATTTCATGAGCCGAATATTATCTAACGAAATATCTACAGAGTGGCGCGTGGATTTAATGATCTCTTAAGAGGAGTGACGGATGAAATGTCTATTTTCTAGTGCTGTTGATCGATCAAAATATTTAATCGATTAACGATTTGAATTTAATTGATTAATCGATAGATTAATAATACACAATTATTGTTAAATTTAACTTGTGTTCGGTGATAAGCATAAGTATTCAATGTTATATATCTGTAGGCCTATATACTGATTGTATTGTTATAAATTACAAAATAACTATTTTAATTTCTTACTAACATATTTTAATATTTTTAAACAATTAAAAGCTCAAAAAGAATTTGAAGATAAAAAAAAATAGGAAAAGAAAGATTAAAAATACTTAAAGAAAAAAAATGTTTTTCTGAGTCAATTAACTAAATCTATAACAGAAGCTAAAAATGAACAACTCGCTCTTCAGAAAATACAAGAAGATAGATTTGATGCATTACAGCAAATATAAAAAACTATTTGAATATTCTTTAACCTTTTTGAAACCCTATTGATTCATTATTTTGAAAATTATTTATGATGATTACTTTTAATTATTAATAAAATCTTTCTTTTTGCTATGAAAATTATTAGTTATAATATGAATGGAATTAGATCTGGCATAAGTACTTTAAAGGATTGCTGCATTGGATTAAATCTTATCAACCAGATGTTTTATGTTTACAAGAAATAAAGGCATCTAAAGAACAAATCAAAACAAGTTTATTTGATCATCTTGGTTTTTCACATGCTCCGAATTAAGTGTCGCTCTACTCTAATTAACAATGTTTCCTGCATCACTAAACATGAAAAAACTTTTTTTTCTGTGCAGCACTTCTCCACGATCGTTCAATTTAAATCCGAACGTTTCACCGAGTTTATCTCTCAAATTCTCATATTACATAATGGAGTTTACACTTTTCACAAATCATACAAAACTGATTTTTTTTCTTTATCAAACTAAACACACAATCTTCATATACACTCAGTACAGAAACTGCAACTTCAAAAGTACAGTGGTCGAAACAGGAGACTGGCCCCTATTGTAATCGAATTACCAGATTTTAGAAAGAGAAAAATGTACTTACGCTCTCACTTGCACACAGTGTAGACATGGCTACTTCATAAGGGATGAGGGGGACGAATCCCAAAATAGTACGTATTTCATATGCTAGAAAGATGAGCCGACAACAGGGTGGAAGTTTTCTTGGAAAACCATAAAACTTAATAAGAGTTTCGCATTTTGTTTCAACTTTCAATAGAGGTAGACTAGGTCACTGTCCTCATATCACCATCTCTTTCTAGAGTGTTTGTGCAAAGATTTTCCCTACGCTATTTGGTTTACAGTTAGAAAATAACAGTACTATTGTGCTTTTAAGTAAGATATATGAGTAGCTTAATATCAAAGACGGACATCTGTCATCTCCATAGTTTTGATCTAGAGGCAATTTTTAATTCACAGTGTTCTTTGTAATATTTAACACAATTTATTTTATAAATGTAGTGTTGGAGTTTGCATATGGTTTCACTATAACTGGAAAAAGCATGAAAAATTGTATAAAAAACCACAGCTATCTAAATTTCGATTGAGGTCAGATGTCCGTCTTTGATATTAAGCTACTCATATATTGTCGGAATTTTTCGTATGAGTTTGTATTAACAAAATAATAATTAGGCCTAATAACAACTACAACCGATTAATTTTAATCGACTTGATTATTTGATTAAATATTTTGGATCGATTAATCTTACAACAGAAATTGATCGATTAATCGATTAGATTAACCGATTAAATCCCACAGCACTACTATTTTCTACAGTTTTTAAGATGGAGGTTTAATATTTTGTACAATTTATCCACTTGCGTATAATTTGCATTATGATCAGATTAATGGTTTTGGAGTTATCCTAATTAAAAAATATACTCATTTTCATTTTCAAAATCTATTTCCTTCTACAAATTCATGTCTGACTCTTTTTACGACATCTCTCACTTATCTTAATCCAATTTAAATCCTGTCCAAATTCAACCTCGCAAATTTCAAGCGTAATAATTAACATCAGGTACCTAATAGAAACAACAACCAAATTTCTAGGTTTAGAAATCGATAATAATATTAAACTAGAAAAATCATATTAAAGAAATTACCCCCAAAATAAATTCAGCATGCTTTGCTATTAGATCTATGCGAAAGATAGTAAATATCAATACCTTAAAAGCAATGTATACTTTGCATACTACCACTCGGTAATGAGTTTTGGAATAATATTCTGGGAAAACTCTAGAGTACAGTTGCGTGAAAATTAATCCGAACAACGTAATTACTTATGCAAAAACACTCAAACGGGATAAAAAAAAGGGATCTAAGACATACCTCAGTAATCTAATGTGGCCTCCCTTGTTCCTAATAACAGCTCTGAGACGATTTGGCATGGATTCCACTAATTTCCCACAAATATTCTTAATTTCTTCATCGCGAAACCATACACCAATGAGGACAGAAATAATCTTCTCTTTTGTAGAACAATCCATTTTTTGCATTCTTCTTTTGCAAATTGACCACAAGTTCTCAATGGGGTTGATGTCGGGTGAATTGCCTGGCCAGAGGAGTACCTGAATATTCTTCTTGTTGAAGAACTCTGTAGTTTTTCGAGACGTATGGCATGGTGCCAGGTCTTGTTGGAACACACCTCTACCATCCGGAAATGATTTTTGCAGCTGGGGTACGATTCTGGTTTCCAATAAGTGAATATATTTATCAGAATTCATCATTTCCTTCATAGGTATTAATGCTCCAGGCCCTTCATGTGTAAAACAACCCCAAAACATTACTTTAGGGGGGTATTTGGGTGCTTGTTGGAGATGAGCTGCTGTTACTTTTTCGGATCCTTTCCGTACGTAAGAAACACGGTGGCCGTGGACCTCGAAATGAGACTCATCGGAAAAAAGTACATTCTTCCAGTCATTCACTGTCCAGTGTTGATGTAATTTTTCCCACATTAAGCGTTTTTTGCACATAACAGGGGTTAGCAGTTGCTTCTTAATAGGCTTACGAGCCCTTCGTCCAGCTTCCAAAAGCCTACGCCGCACTGTTGTGACGTGAATATTCGCCCCAGTGGTAGCCATTAACTCGCGGGTTAAGTCGACAGCAGTTAGTCTAGGATTCAATTTACTTTTCCTGACAATTAAACGAAGTTTTCCTTTTCCGGCCACAGTTTCCATTTTTTCTGGGGTGTGATGGATCCAGTCTCCCTGTATCGTTTTATGATCGAATTAACAGTAGCCAAACTGATGTGACATTCTGCAGCAATTTGCCTCTGTGTCATAAAAGAATGCTCTGCTAATATTATAATTTTAGACCGTTTTCGTGGAGTTGTATCCATTTGTGAAGACGACAGAATGTACACAGGATTGCAGTATTAAGTCTTCAACACAACTGAAATGTTTATAAGTACAAAACGACAGGCAAAATGTCACATATTATAAAAAAAATAATGACAGACCTTCAACAATGGAATTACACGTACTACAGATGTCAATTAAAGCGGTATGAGCAGCTGTGAGGCCAACAATGACAGAAAATGTAAAAATATGTCGTGTTCGGATTAATTTGCACGCTACTGTATATTCCTACTACAAAAAAAGTAATTAGAACAACAGTAGGTGTCAAATCTAGGTAATCGTGTGGGACCATTTTCAAAGAACTACAAATAATGCCTATTTCTTGTCAGTGTATTATTTTTTCATTAATAATTTTCCTCGTATGCAATCGTGAAAACTTTGTAACTAATGCAAAAGTTCATAGTATAAATACTCGTCGAAAAATGACTTTCATACTCCATCGGCAAGTCTATCGTGCTATCAAAAAGCAATGCGTTTTATGGCAGTAAACATTTTTAATAGCCTCCCTATGGATATAAAAAATGAAACCCAAAACATAGGATTATTTAGGGCCAAATTAAAGAAGTACCTAATTTCTCACGCCTTCTATTCTGAAGATGAATTTATAACATTCAACAACGCTGCATGAATATTTCTGTTTTGTAATAAGTATCATTGTACTAGTAGCCTATATAAGACATTTCTGTATATATTTCAACTAGACTGTGACTATGAATTAAGACTTTATAGTAGCATTTAACTTTTTTTTACATGTTCCACATTTTAGTTGTGAAGCGATGTACGAATATCGTGGAATGTTAATAAATGCAATACAATACAATATCTGAAATGGTTAGAAAAGAACTAAGTATCCAGAATTTTAAATTTACATCTTTAAATAGACTTTTTTTTTTTTTAATTTGCAACTTAAAATTGTAATTTTTAGTGTCCACTTCATATGTCTCTTTGATTTCGAAAGTATTTGGTATACAAAAGTGCGACTGTGTTTTGTTAACCACAGTATAGACAACATCCAGTAAACATTTTTTGTTCCTAGCACCAAAATTGTAAGATCCTTTACATTTTGAACGTGACGAAATGTGCCGAAAAATGTGATTGAAAACAGCCTGTACAGTTTGTAAGATCGCGGTTGTCGTTTGTTTCAGGGCCAATCCAGCACTGTGGAAGTGTTTCGTCCAGATAATTTATAACACCCTGGTGACAGTGATCCTGTTGGAAGATGGAGTTCCCCCCCTTCTCTGTGCAGTTTAGGCAATTCCTCAACCCAACAGCACAAAATGCATATCGATATCACAGATGTCCATCTCAGCTACTATGCTTGCAACAATCGGCGCAGTAATGCCAACAGAGTTTCTTGTCGAAACTTCTACAGTTTTTCAATCTAACAATGCAAAATGGATGTCGATATCACACATAGTTTCTCTTTTATGCAACATTGAAAATGTCTATTTCTTTTGTACTAACCCTATATATTCAGGCATCGTTTCGTGTCATACTACAGGCTTAGGCCTACATTAAACACCGTTAGGTGAGTTGAATGCTAGCAGTGTTGCCAATCATTTTCGAATGACTTATACAGTATTATAATTGAGAATGAAATAAATTGAACTCAATGTATGTGTTTCATTATTAATTATTATTTTTCCTTCATTCCTTTATTGCAGGGGTCGACAACCTACGACCCGCATATGGCCCACAAAGTACTTCCATCCGGCCCACTGGCGAAAGGCGAAAGTATACACACAAAATAATAGATTTAAAAAAAATAATTACATTTTCTTTCAACTTCGAAATAAATTAGGGTAAACTAGGGTCTATTGGACAGTCGGGCATGTTGGACACTCCGTACTTTAACGTGTTACCTCGCCACTTGTGGGCACCACATTCTGCTAGAAGTCAATGACGGAAGTAGACACGATTTATTGACTTCTAGCAGAATGTGGTGCCCACAAGTGGCGAGGTAACACGTTAAAGTACAGAGTGTCCAACATGCCCGACTGTCCAACAGACCCCAGTTTACCCTATTATTTTGGGGAACTTAACAGCTTCTGCTACAATTGATTAATAGGAGAGGCACACTCCTTCTCTCTTATACACTGTATTAAAATTAACTCGACAAATAGCTCCTTCACTTCGCCCCTCCTGTATTATACAGAGTGTCCATATGAAACCTTTACAACTTCAGATGTAAATAATAAATTATTGAGACATGATATCTGCATGCGGTTTCCTGTATGTTAATCACAAGCTGTCAACCTTTTTATGGGATTTTTCTCAAATTTTTTAAATGAATTTTTTGGTTGCAAGTGTGAATTTTGGTGATTTTCAGAAGCACTTATATATGTGAGCGGACGTTTTCAAGGATGAAATGTGCAAAACCAAAATTTTGCTCAAGAATAACTAATGACCATTTGTATTACTGTTTATATTTATCTGTCACCTCCTTCAGCAGTCAAAAACCACACCTGTGAAGTAACGGTTAGCGCATCTAGCCGCGGAACCAGGTGACGCGGGTTCGATTCCCCGTTGGGGCAAGTTACCTGGTTGAGATTTTTTCCGGGATTTTCCCTCAACCCAATATGAGCAAATGCTGGGTAACTTTCGGTGTTGGACCTCGGACTCATTTCACCGGCATTATCACTTTCATCTCATTCAGACGCTAAATAAACTAAGCTGTTGATAAAGTGTCGTAAAATAACCTACTAAAAAGAGCAGTCAAAAATCGCACTACAGCTCATGCATTTTGTCGAGACACTCCCCCACTCTTCCTACAGAGCTGCGCACGAAATCGGATGAGTCTACTTGCGAATTATAGGGAAATGGGTTAGCTTTTGCCTTGAACTCGGTACTCCTCCTCTTACCTCCTCCACAGAAACGTTGTTCCCGTACTGCACATCGCGAGTGTCTTGACAAAATGCATGAGCTGTACACCTCGCTGTTCTTCTTCATCTGCCTCCATTAGTGATGTTGGACCAACACACGTATCTCTAACCTCACTTCCAGCACGATAAACGAACGACTAGTGCACTGTTACCAACATATCGCCCTACAATCTCGCTAACTTTTCAACAAAAAGTAGCTAAATCTCTCCAATGTTGTGGACCTGGTTGGCGAGTTGGTATAGCGCTGGCCTTCTATGCCCAAGGTTGCGGGTTCGATCCCGGGCCAGGTCGATGGCATTTAAGTGTGCTTAAATGCGACAGGCTCATGTCAGTAGATTTACTGGCATGTAAAAGAACTCCTGCGGGACAAAATTCCGGCACATCCGGCGACGCTGATATAACCTCTGCAGTTGCGAGCGTCGTTAAATAAAACATAACATTTAACATTTCTCCGATGTTTGTTAAAAAAATCCCCAGAAATGCCACTAAAAATTAATAATAAATATCACTAAACAAGACTGCTAGATGGGGCCGAAACAGGTCTACAGAGGCCTAATTCGTGAAGGATGATGATGGTGACTAAACAAAAATAAGAAAAAACGTACATATATGGAGGAAAATATAATTTCCTCGTCATCACCCTCTTCTGCGGAGTCTGGTTGTGATGTTGACGGCTGTGATGTTGAGGTGGAAGCTGTGGGAACAACTGATTGTGAATACACTGCATTAGATCGAGTCAGTGACACTACTTGATATTAATTGCACAAATTTGTATAGCTTAATGAAAATATGCTACTTTGTATTGTATATATTTGTATAGTTTTGGCCGATGAATTGTATATGCTTTAAATTGAATAGTAATCTATATAGCTCTATTGATAAATTGTTTGTGTTTTTAATTTGAAGCGGTTTGCATGATACGTATTATCAATTTCTGTATATCACAACTGGTTGAATTGTTTATGCCTTAAATTTAATTAACTTACTTGTTTTGTATTATACATATAGCTCAACTGATGAATGATCGTTTGCGTTTGTAAATTTAATAATCTGATTGGCTATGTATTGTATACTTTTAGTAGAGCTATCGATGTAGCTCAGTCGGCAGACTCGCTGGGCTGCTGATCCAGAGCTGTGCTCGGGCTTGGGTTGGATCCCCCTTTGGTCTTTGGTTTCTTCCGAGGTTTTCCACAGCCGTGGGACTGAAGCCGGATGGTCTATGGCGAGTCCTTGGCATCAACCCCTTTGATTAGATTACCCCCCTTTGATTTGATTACCTGGTTGGGTTTTTCCGAGGTTTTCCCCAAACCAAAAGGCAAATGCCAGGTAATATTTTGGCGAATCCTCGGACCTCACCTCATCTCACTACATCTCGCCAAAATATTGTAAAAAATTGCATAAAATTGTAAAAATTGTAGAAAATTACTAAATTGTAAAACTATAAAAATTTGTAAAAATTGTAATTCTAATATTGTAAAATGTTGACTTGTTCCACATCTTAAAGCTTCATTGCTCACGTAAGATCTATGGAATAAAAAAAACACTTTCTGGTAAATTGTAATTGTGGAAATATTCACCCAAGCGTTTGACCACAATTTTTTTTTTTTGTGAAATCTAACAATTTTAAAATCTTATATATTAAAATATATATTAAAACCAGCAAAAACTACAGTCTCATTTGCTTCACAGAACTGTCGGCACAAAATTCCAAAACTCAATTGCCTCGGGTCGGTTCGGAGTGGAAAATCTCCGCGTTGCGGGGAAGAACCAAGAATTAGCTGGAGCTCACGACTCGTCACGTGACAATCAAAGTTGCCACCGTTTATGGGTGTTGGAGCAGTAGCATTGAGAGAGAGACCTAACCCGTGAGAATCATTGAATCAGCATCTTTCACCCCTGATCACTGATCACAAATATACGAGGTCAGGGCTTTCACGTATGAATCATTAGACTACTCAATCACACACCCACGCCTCTTCTAAAACTAAGAAGTGCATGACTTCAGTTGAATGTTTTAACTTAAAAGAAAGGAAAAAGTGGAGGAATATAAAAATCAGCAGAAAAGTCGCTAATCGTATTTCACAAAATTTGTCGCCGAGACTGATTCAAAATTCCCTAGATTTAGCGACTTATCGCTAAATATGGCAACACTGGACTAGTGTGCTTTCGCGAGTCGCCACCAGATGTCAGTTCAGCAATCAAATTCCAGTGCTACCAACTTGTCCGCCGTAAGATATACGCATGGTGGCCCGTTTTCATTTGACTGCCCCTCATAACTAATTTTCAGTCTTACTGTAATGACCAGGCTTCGAGACTTTGGACCCGATACAATAAGTTTACTGTGCATGCACTATAGGCTGTTGACTCGCTGCAGGTAGATAGAGATGTGTTGAGGTAACAACGTTGCTATTTAGAATAGAGTACGGTAGTATGTGGAAACACACATATTTACATTCTGGAAGTAAATATACACAATACACAATGATAATGTCAAAAGAATGTGAAAAGCATTTATTCTCCTGTCTTTTATAAGCATTTGTGTTTAATTATACACAGTGTTAATGGTGGTAATAAGCATGTAGCAATTTTAATTTTTTCACTTACCCTATTGGTCGTCTTTAGGAAGTGCAGTTATAGTACCGAAATGCAATGTACTACAAGATACATTCTCAGTGTCTCAAACGTAAATCTTTTTCGGGTTATCTGCCAAAGTTTGTACTGTAGAAAGCTGCGCTCTACGTCGCATGACGTGATAGGAGCGAAACGAAAAAACCTAACATCATTGCAATCTCTAAGAGACAGTCCTTTATTCTCGGGTGACTCTATGTCCACTAATTTGCTGTTTATGTTACACAAAGTTCCATATCCGTTACTTTTACATAAAATTGATTTCCACTTCTGTTTTACACGTTCAGTAACCGGTGCACTTGGTGTCTCATTAATTATCTGCGTCATTTCCTCAATTAATTTGAGGGCTTCCGGCATCTCTTGCCCTGACTTCTGTAACCGTGTAATAGTTTCAGACACAGTTTGTATGAAAACCAAATTATTCGTCAGAACCTTCAAATCCAGAGCGTTTTCCTTTGCGTATTTGTTGGCATCCATTCTACAGTACCCCAACCCACTGTATGCTTTACCACTATACTCAGTGCGCCATTATGCAAATTTCCCACTGAACTGCTCTATCGGGTCCGAAGTCTCGAAGCCTGGTAATGACTTATCATAATATTATCCTACAGAATCAAGGAACAACTTCTTAGTGACTCCATATTTAATCATTTGTTCTTAATTATATCATATATTCTACGTCAAAAACTCAAAATATATTCAGTCAAAGCGGCAACCAAACTATGTCCGAAAGGAGACAACCTTTTACTGATTTGGCTACGCCGGTGGAATGTCATGACTAGTCAACCGATTAGTTTTGTAACATTAAATAGCATTGAGGCAATAACTTACCACACCGTTGGATTGCGCTGCAGCACAATGGTCCATTACTGTAATGAGAAAAAAGACACTATTTTGAGTTATTTTGATTTCATAGATAAATTAATTAATATTGTAAGAGAGAGAGAGAGATAACAAAAAGTTATAGCTGCCCTCTTCTAAGAGTTACCATGACGAAACAACCTACTGATCAATCCAAACAAGATCATTTATGTATGCTGATAATAAATTTTTAATGCAACAGTACAATAGGCCAACTGTTTTTGTTTTGTTTATGTAACTTTGATAGGGCAGCTATCACTTTCAAACTGTATTACATCTTAATTTCTAACGGTCTTACTAATAAACCGTGTACAATTTTTATACGAGACTTATGCAAATTTGGGAAGAAAAGTTACTAATAAATAGAACCCGGATGTTTAGGAATTTATAACAGTTAAAATAGGCAGGCAAAAAACGCAATACGAACACAAAAAAGATACAATAATCTTTGAAAAAGGCATTATAAATTTTTAAAATGCATAATATATTTTTGCAATAAATTTAAATTATATCACATAACTCACATATTTACTTCGTACGTAACACATATTGACTTATAAAATACTTATTTTCGTGATTAACTGTCTTTTCAGAAACCTTACATAACAAAACTGTTCCATCGGTTGAAAACACATGGGCACCAAATTCACTAACGTAAGCATTAAGTTTACTTTTCAATGGTTTACTGAATTTAGGCATTCTAGCTAACCGATCTTATACCTTCTGTCACCCGAGAATAACTGACTGTTCCTCACTCAAATTTCTTTCTCCTACAATAATAAACACGTGTAGCACAAAATTGTAACAGTAAGATTTGAAAATATGAAAGCAAACAATTGAAAATACTACGTGACAACTTCTATGAGAACGAGCTTAATATTTAAAATTATAAAGCTGATTGTTGGTACCGTGAAGACATGACTATATTATATATTTTGTAACTGTGGATTGTCGATCATTATTCATATTACACCAATAGTATTAAAGTACGATTATTAGCATCGAAATAAATTACTTTTATTTACTATTCTTACTAAAGTTAGTCATTGTTTCAAATATTTAAATTTCATAAACATTCCATTACAATTAATTAGAAAATTGCAAATAAACAGAAATATTGCTTTAAAATGGCAAAAAAGGCATTTATTAGTAAGAAAGACCTTAAAAAGGCAAAATAAGCAAAAAAAAAAAAAAAAATTGGCCCTATCACTTTGATTTACTCCAAATCACATTTATATCTATTCAAATAATGATTTACTTCCACCCAGTAAAAAAAAGGCATTTTGCCAAACATCCGGGCTCTAGTAATAAACAAAGCATAAGCGATGGATGTATAACCAGCGTGTAACTACAGGGGAGCCCAAAAAAATGTATACACTGTTTGTTCATCAATAACTTTGCAACAAATTGAGATAAAATTCTCTTTTTCGGGGATATTGTAGCTTAATGTTGTTAGTTGGCAGTGACCAGATGAGCGCTCAGGTGTAGTGTGAAAACAAAATGGCGGATGCAGGGTTGTCTTTCGAACAATGGAAGACGATTTTGAAGCGGTATTTTAAGTTTGAAAACGTTAGCGAGGTACGGTGACAATGGCGAAACGAGTTTCAAATAATTCCGCCAACACATCTGACAATTGTGCGTATTCGGGACAAATTCTGGCAAAAAATTATGAATGAAATGTACCTATAGTCGCGACGCTGTTATTCCCGGCGTGACTCCTCCTCTTTGCTTACGTCTTAGGAAGTGAAGGCTCTATAAAATCTAGATAGGTAGTATCGTTCGCCATTTTTGTTCTTTCGTTGCCGAGCTACCATACGAGGAATCTATTTACCACACAGTTAAACATTATCATGTCGTAGCTCCTATGACAATAAATCAAACGCACAGTAATTCAGTAAATAATTGAGCGGTAAATAACGTCTTCGTGTGCTTTCTGCGAACGCCAACGAAAGAGCCAAAATGGCGGGCGATTATATTAAGTATTTATCGATCCTTGAGAAATGAATAACGTCTTCATAAGCGAATCACAAGACGCACACGTTTAAATATAGCCTACCTGTAACGCGATTGGCTGCCGGAAATTAGAGCGACGGGACTATATATACTGCAATATTTTATTAGCATCATTCATTGCCTCACAAACTTACTCATAAATACTTTACCTTTTAAATCAGTTACTCAACTGTATAGACTATAATAGCAAGGTGATATTTCGTCGATATAAATTCGGTAAGTCCAATTATTTTAAAAAACCTTAGATAAAGCTCAATAGGTAATCACGCCTAAGCTGGATTCGAACTCATGATCATGCAGCCTTAGAGCACCAATCATACTTTTCTAGTCCTTACACCTCACACTCATATTGAATGTGAATAAAATACATCTAATATTTTTCAGAGCAGTATATTTACACGGACATACGGCAAACCCTCCCTCCCTCCCCAAAAAACGGATATTTCCAGCAAGCTGAAAATTACATTTGTGCGAGATCGTGCGTATTTGCTTGTTTTCCGCACAGAACCAATACGCGGTAAGTGTGAAATACCACATTCAGTATTCCCAACGTAACGCACATAACAATTTCCCTCTTCTTACCGCTTAAGCGCCACATTCATTTTACTGCTTTAGGCTTTTAACATATTATTTTTAGAGACGTTTAACATAGTAATAATTATAAATTGGAGACTTACCACTGCAATTTCACCTAAATTGCAATGTTAATTATTGTTTTTAAATATTTGAAAAAATTAAGTAAAGTCTACTACTCCACGAAACTTATTGCATTCCTGATACAAGTAACATTAAGGAAGCCGTGAAAAAATCAACAAGATTCCAGATGCCGATATTATTACTACAATATATTATATAAATAATATTGTTAAAATACTAAAATGAAAAATAAATCATTACATAACCTTACCGTTTGTTTTAAGTTCGCATTTATAGACTGGGGGAAAAAAAAAGACAGACGTATATCACGGCCTGCTGGAGTGTAGTAAACACAGAAAACATTTTACAGCAACAATGTTGAAGAAAGAAATTTTGGTTTTCCGAAGTTGCCGTCATTAAACAGAAACCAAGATGGAGATTTCATTGCAACTAATTAGAAATTCGTCTTTCAGGTATGTAATAAACGATCTTCGCACACAATAATGTACGATACACGAGCGGTATGTTTGTTTTCATGTTCTCGGAAATTAAAAAAGCTCAACTACGTTTCGCTTTTTCAATCTCTTCCTCGAACATGAAAACGTCAACATACCGTTCTTGTAACGCAATTACTATTCGCTGAAAATATCGTACTCAACCTTTGTACTAATCTAATATATCTTATTAGTAAATTTTGTAAGTAGAAAGTGAAAGGAAGAGCCCTGTCTGTAATTTCTATCCTTCTTGTTTTAAGTAGTACTTTACAAGCCTCAAGGATAGCGAAGAGTTTCCATGTCCCAGTCTGAGGTTCTGCACGGTGGATCGAAGTGCGGGTTGCAGACGGCTGCCACCTGCCTTCGATTAGCTAATCGACAAGCGCCGAATCCTTTGCAAGAGTAAAGTCATCGCTCAATCGCCGCCCACGGAAAGTTATCCTGGCTTTTAATCTTTCAGTCTTCCCAAGTGGCACTGGAGATACAACTAGAAGCACTACAAGAGGCTACAGACTCTGAGAGTTCCTATACCATTCCCGAATAATACAGAGTGATTCAGAAGGAACAGTAAATACTTAAGGGGAGTCATCAAGACCCAAAATGAAAAAAAATGACATTTTTATTTTTAAACTTTATGAAAGTATGATTCATTCTGCTTAATTTGGTGTTCGGTTTATTAAATTAGAACTTATTATTTCAAGAGAGAGCGAGAGAGAGAAATAATTCGTCCGGCCTTAATTAAGTATGACCACGAGGAACCGGAAATTAATAGCAAATAAATATAATTAATTAAATATGAATATTGTTATAAAATAAAATGTAATAATTAAGCACCATTGATTATCAATTATAAGATAAAATCTTAAAAGATATCTATAAAGTTATACTTATAAATAAAAGATTTTATTTAAAAGTACCATATCCTTAATTGAGGTCTTCTGAGTGGTATAAATGAAACTGTATAATCTGCAGGGAATCTTTAAGAATTTACGAGATGATTTTTTGAATTTCAAAAGAAGATATTGATAATTGTTTTAAAAAATCATATGTAAATTTTGGTAAAGAACTCCAAGCACCAAAAAATAAACCTGTCACTGACCAATTGAAGAGAGGGATGTTATACTTGGCACTAAGGTAGGGAACACAAGGTTCATAAATGGCCCTCTTTTCCTGATCAACCTGATGAGCTTGGTTTAGATCTCTCTCCATGCGTATAGTTGGATCTATGACAATAGCCTTTTGTTGTTGCCTGTTTATTGTCTATCATATCCGCTCTTCTGTGAGAGTCGTCTTCAGAAATGCAGTGGACCTCTTCATGAACTTCCCAATCCTTATTCCGAAGAAGACAGTCGATAGCTCCACGGACTCTATGATGCCTGTTGTTACGCAATAACTCTCCTTTCCGACAAAAGCCCAACACGTAGTCAAGAGTTTCTGTCTCGTTGCAGCCTGGTTCACGGCAACGGGTCGTGCTGAAAGCTCTGCAGGAACGGAGCGCACTGCAGTAAGGTTGCAGGACATCTTGATTGCATTAATACAGTCTGAAGACAACAAATTCTTTTTGGTGCTGACCCATGAATTGGCTTTTGGAAATTCTTCATATTTTTAAAAATATTAATATACTTATGTTTTAGAAAATAAATTACCACTTTTCACCAAAAAATGTTATCTCAGGAACTGATTGCCTGAGAAGGCTGTGGTTTGGCTTGTTTTTTAGTAAAATTACTGCTTCATAAAGCCTGTGTTTCAAGAGCTTGTCCATCCTGATTTATTAAAAAAAAGGTTTCAGAGGAAGAACTCAGAATATTAATGAATCGTTCAATAATGTTTGTTTGGTACCGTGTCCCAAAAAATGTGTTTGTTGCTACGTCAGCGTTTGAACTTGGTATACCAGATGCTTTACTCACATTTAATGATGGATACACTGCAAGAATACAGTTGTTGAAGGATCTAGGTATTCAAATAGGATATAATACCTCGAAAAACATGGCCAACTTGGACACATTGCGAATCAGATAGAGGCAAGATCCAAGAGGAGTGCAGTATTAGGACAGAATGATGGAGAAGAAGATGAGGAGTACAAACCAGGAGGGTTTGAAACATTTTTTCTGTAATAGACGAGTTTTAAGGAAATTTTTACATTAAACGTGATTTACTTAAAACTACATTTTTCAACATAAATGACCCATTTTCTCAGAAATTACTAGGTCTATATGCATGACGTTTCTACCACATATTTCAGATAATACTGTGATGATGTGGAATTTATTTGATTGAGGTTGCTATAACAGTTC
The DNA here is from genome assembly GCF_040183065.1 of Periplaneta americana. NCBI lineage: Eukaryota > Metazoa > Arthropoda > Insecta > Blattodea > Blattidae > Periplaneta > Periplaneta americana. The sequence goes on from NC_091133.1 coordinate 120,167,110, forward strand.
ATGTAAAAAAAAGTAAGATGTCTAATTTTTTTAACTTTAGAGGTATATGAAAATCACATATATTTGTTCTGTTAGATATTTTATCATCAAGACGAATCAGTGCACTCAGAAGGAATGCATAAATATCCTGTAAAAATATCACATTTCTATACCTAGTATGTTCTGATGTAACGGGTTATTAATATAGCTGTTTTAACATTAATGGGATACGGCCTGACCACAGGCACAGCTTACAGCAGTAAACTTTTGAAAATATTCAACATTTCTTTTCCTCCATTACTATATCTTGTACAATAATGAAAATTGGTATTTGTAAAACACTGTCCCTCTCTATACGAAAAAAATATTTTTACGATTTAAAAAAATTATTTACTTTTTTTTTTTTTTTTTTTTTTCCAAAATTCAGTTTACTGTGCAGTGATGAAGCATTTCCCATATAACTAAAACACTATCCAATATTCTCTCATAAAATTTTTTGTGTGTATTTGTGCATGTGATATCTATAATATGATGCAAGATCACTTCTCTACATTTGATAGATTGTCTGATAAAAAATAAATTAATTTAAAATGGTCAAATATCAGTATTTTCTTCTAACACAAAATTAAAAAAAAATATTATTTATTAACGATTGTAGTTGAAAGAGTATGATATTGTAAACATGAGTTTCAGCAATAAAATAAAAGGGAGAGAACATAAAAAAGTTAACAAGTTTATGAGGGATCATCATGTTCGAAGCATAAATATTGTATCTTCCACTCTTCCTTGAAAGCTTTAAGCGCTTCCGTTCCGTCATGATGCTCTGTGTTCTAAGATCTGTACATCCTTTAGCTATGTTTACAGGTAGAAGAGCTCCGCGCAGCGGGCATTAAAGAGCTCTAGCTCGAAATTACTTGTCACCATCGCAAGACTGTAGTACAGTGTAGTTGTACTATTATGGAATTTATAGTCCTACCATCGGATCTGTGCCCCCGTAAGATATGCCAACTGAACCTTAATTCCTTTTCAGCCTCGGCAATTCATTTCTCTCCCTGTATTCCTATTTCTCTCTTTTCTACCCCTCTCTCTTTCTCTCCCCCACTACTCACAATTTTGAGCCTTCTTGCGGGACAGTTTATTTGCACTTACAGTCCAGTGTTGTCAACTCAACATGAATACTGTAGCACGGAGTGGTGAAAGAAATATTATTAAGCAAGTAATAGCATTTTGCATAAGTCAATCAGTATCATTAGACCTACTTAAATTAAATTATGAATAAGTAATAATTAACCTTACAGTATTATAAGCAATATTCAAGAGATATGACAACGTTTGACGTAAGTTTGGCAACATCCCTATTTGGCAAGGTTCGTGGCGTGCTGTTTGACGTAGTGGGAGAGAAACGGGTGTAATGGGGTGAGTACAGGGGTTAACTTTTCCAAGAACGACGACAGCGCTGAAGGGGCATACATCCGATGGTCCGATAATATGTGAATATTCCTACTTAACTCTTTATTATGTTATTAACGTTTAAAACACAACAGCATATTAAGAAATTGGTGTTAGTACTTTTGTTTTACAGACAATATAGATAATATCAAACAGAAAGAAGCCATATAAAAATAACGACATAAAATTTCACGTTCCGTTTGAAGTTTGTGCACCATTGTTTTACTTAATCCAACAGGCTGCTTATTCCTCCTTCCATACCTAGCGCTTGATGCCCGCACACGACGTCAAGGTCAGTAAAATGAGCTTGCTTTGACATCACTGGTATACGTATACAGGGTGTTTCAGAAGTGATAGTAAAAAATTTAGGGATGAGAAGTAAAAACGAAGAGAAGCAGAAGAGTTTCATTAAACATGAGTCCGGAAACTTGCTGATTGAGACCGCCAGTTACCGAGTGCCTGGGTACGGTAAAGCGGCAATATTCATATCGCATTCTCCCCATTCCATTTCCTTCCAAGTGTGAGACGATATTTAAACAGAAGATATGATGAACGATGTATGTGTATGATGTTTTTAGAACAATAAACATACGTACAAGACACGAAGCTGTAGTCCGGATTTCTTGGACACTCTGTATATGATGGAAACTCGTCTCATTCTTTGCCCTCAGTGCGAGCTTGATGAAAAGAGTGACAAGTGACTAGCACATTCCGTTAAGAGTGACGAGGAACCAGGTAACACCTCCGACACAACGTCTGCTGTTCCACGAATCACGCGTTGTCATTAGGTATATCCTGCATCCAGGATTGAATGGTAAACGCACAAAAAGTTCAGTTCTTGATTACCAGGCGCCCAGCCCGCGGAGGCTGCTGCAGATAAATCACTGGGCAAACCGTGAGATTCCTTATTAGCAGAACTGATACTACAGCGCATTGCGTGTATCAGGACTGATAGCTGTAGCCCTGATAATAATTTAACGGGCGCGGACGGTCAGGCTATTGAGAAAAGACACGTTAAGTCTATTCGGAATTGTAAATTCTCTTAAACGTTCATACTGGAAAATCCGTTTTCGTTTAAAAAATAGGTTACAAGATACATTAATTTCAGTGACGTCATCGGAGGTGGTCTAATGGCTACCGAACTCGTCGCTGTATTTAAATTTCTCCGGTTCACATCTGGTCTACAGCTATCAATCTTAAAATAAAAATTAAAACACATGTTAATAATAATAATAATAATAATAATAATAATAATAATAATAATAATAATAATAATAATAATAATAATGTCTTTGAACATGTGCTAAATTATTTGTAATACTTCATTATTATCTCTTGATCAGTTCTTTATGAAGTTTATGTCAATGTCGTAGTTTTAATTTTCTTCCGAATTGTTGTAGCGGTATATTCAGTAGTACTGTAGATTTGTATTTGTCCTCGTATTGGTGCTTCTATTTGTATAATTGCTTTGTATTGAATTTATTTTGATTCGTTGTAGATTTTTTTTTACTTTAGTTTTGTTTCCGTATTTGTATTTTATTTTTATTATTTTGTACTTCTGGTGTTGTAACAGTGAAGTCGTGACTGTCTTAACTCCACCAGTATAAATAAATAATGACAAAATTATTTAGTTCTTTCCTTCCTTCGTTCACTCGTTTCTTCATTCTTTTGTGTATTCGTTCATTCGTTCGTTTATTCGTTCATTGTTCACTTGTTCGTTCGTTCTTTCATTCGTTCCTCCGTTCATAGTCCATTCGTTCATTCATTTATTTATTCATTCGTTTATTTGTTCTTTTATTCTTTCATTCGTTCCTTCGTTCATAGTCCATTCGTTCATTCGTTTATTTATTCATTCGTTTGTTTGTTCTTTTATTCGTTCCTTCGTTCATAGTCCATTCGTTCATTCATTTATTTATTCATTCGTTTGTTCTTTCATTCGTTCCTTCGTTCATAGTCCATTCGTTCATTCATTTATTTATTCATTCGTTTGTTTGTTCTTTTAATTCGTTCATTCGTTCCTTCGTTCATAGTCCATTCGTTCATTAATTTATTTATTCATTCGTTTGTTTGTTCTTTTATTCTTTCATTCGTTCCTTCGTTCATAGTCCATTCGTTCATTCATTTATTCATTCGTTTGTTTGTTCTTTTAATTCGTTCATTCGTTCCTTCGTTCATAGTCCATTCGTTCATTCATTTATTTATTCATTCGTTTGTTTGTTCTTTTATTCTTTCATTCGTTCTTTCGTTCATAGTCCATTCGTTCACTCGTTTATTTATTCATTCGTTTGTTTGTTCTTTTATTCTTTCATTCGTTCCTTCGTTCATAGTCCATTCGTTCATTCATTTATTTATTCATTCGTTTGTTTGTTCTTTTATTCTTTCATTCGTTCCTTCGTTCATAGTCCATTCGTTCATTCATTTATTTATTCATTCGTTTGTTCTTTTAATTCGTTCATTCGTTCCTAAGTTCATAGTCCATTCGTTCATTCATTTATTTATTCATTCGTTTGTTTGTTCTTTTATTCTTTCATTCGTTCCTTCGTTCATAGTCCATTCGTTCATTCATTTATTTATTCATTCGTTTGTTCTTTTAATTCGTTCATTCGTTCCTAAGTTCATAGTCCATTCGTTCATTCATTTATTTATTCATTCGTTTGTTTGTTCTTTTATTCTTTCATTCGTTCCTTCGTTCATAGTCCATTCGTTCATTCATTTATTTATTCATTCGTTTGTTTGTTCTTTTATTCTTTCATTCGTTCCTTCGTTCATAGTTCATTCGTTTATTTATTAATTCATTCGTTTGTTTGTTCTTTTATTCTTTCTTTCGTTCCTTCGTTCATAGTCCATTCGTTCAGTCATTTATTTATTCATTCGTTTGTTTGTTCTTTTATTCTTTCATTCGTTCCTTCGTTCATAGTCCATTCGTTCATTCATTTATTTATTCATTCGTTTGTTTGTTCTTTTATTCTTTCTTTCGTTCCTTCGTTCATAGTCCATTCGTTCATTCATTTATTTGTTCATTCATTCGTTTGTTCTTTTATTCTTTCATTCGTTCCTTTGTCCATAGTCCATTCGTTCATTCATTTATTTATTCATTCGTTTGTTTGTTCTTTTATTCGTTCATTCGTTCCTTCGTTCATACTCCATTCGTTTATTTATTTATTTATTTATTTATTCGTTTGTTTGTTCTTTTATTTGTTCATTCGTTTGTTTGTTTTTTTATTAGTTCATTCGTTCCTTCGTTCATTATCCATTCGTTCATTCATTTATATTTTAATTCGTTCATTCGTTCCTTCGTTCATTGTCAATTCATTTATTAATTTGTTCTTTCATTCGTTTGTTCTTGCATTCGTTCAGTCATTCCTTCGTTCATTATCCATTCGTTGATTCATTTATTCGTTCATTCGTTCCTTCGTTCATTCATTTATCCGGTCATTCGCTCTTTCATTCGTTCCTTCGTTCATTGTTCATTCGTTCATTCATTTATTTATTAATTCCTTGATTCTTTCGTTTGTTCATTCGTTCATTCATTCATTTATTCGTCCATCCTGGTAATCCATACTAAGCCAAGTAATGTAATTTCTATTGCGATATGGAGGAACTTTTGATGAGCTAATTTTAATTGCTCGTACCTTATTCATTTTCCACATAATCTTAAAAATTCAGGCATTGCCTTATCACATAAGAAATGGGATTTTTTGCACCATGACAACGAGTTTGTTTGTTCTGATGTTATGATGATCGTGTTTTCAGTGGCCACTTTCTCGTAACTGGCCTGCAAGATCGCCGATAATGACCCAATAGATTATTGGTTGTGGAGCTATGTGAAGGAAAGACTGTTGTTCAGCAAACCTAGGACAATTGATGAGTTGAGGGACTCTATCGCACACACTGTGGCAGATATTTCAGAACACGAACTCAGATATGCTGTATACAGCACTGACGAGAGACTGTTACTTGTACAAGAACAAAATGGTGGACATATATGTCTACTATGAAATTATGGAAATGGACGGCAATACAAAATATTTCAATTTCTTGTATAATACGCCAGTATAATAGTACATTATGCAACGAGCCTATAATGAAGGTAATTAAGAAGTGAGTATGGATATTTATGAAACGAGCGCTAGCGAGTTTCATAATTTTCATACGAGCTTCTTAATTACCATTATAGGCGAGTTTCATACGACTTTTTATGCTCGACTATATTTCTAACTTGATATTATTAATTTTCTTTGTATCTGACCTTGGCCAATGTCCCGTATGTTGTGAGATGTGCGCAGACGCGAAAGTATTGTTTTTTTCCGAGGAACAGATGTCCACATTGACCTTGCTAGGCCATAAGAACCTATAGAGATAACATTGAAATTAAATTAGACATTGAAAAACGAGATGACAAATTGAATTTATTTGAATATTATTTACAATTAACGCTGATTATTATAGTAACAGAACATAACCTTCTGCGACAGTATTGGATTTCCAGCCTCCGTGACTTTTCGCTAATTCTCTTTCGATTGCATATCCGAGAATAATCGATACTTGCGGTATTATAACGGTAGAAAGCTGACCTGTCAATGGCTGAACAGTTGTAACCTGAGTCGTCATTGGCTGAAAGACTGACCTTTAATGAGTAGGTGTTCTTTAATGACATGCATTAAAGGTCTGCTACCAGGTGTATAATTACTACATTTAGGCATGGTCGAGCATAAAAATTTTTAAGATTGTGTAGAATGTGAGGAAATATGAGCAATTCAAAGACCCCACTTACTTTTGAAAAAATCTTACATAATCATGTCAATAATTCCGGTCCACACATACTAAATTTGTGATTTAATGTGTAAATTTTTGTACATTTGAGACAAACTGAAGAAATACTAATGCTATGGTAGGTAGGTAGGTACAAGTTAAGAGGAGAGAATGTAACTGGTAAGAGCATAATTTTTTATGTTTACATGCATCTATAATTTGTACATTAGTGTGAACAACAATTTATTCCATTTTATGCATATAAATAGCGCCGAAAGAAGCGATTGCGTTAAGAAACACATTTTGAAAGATTTAAATACGAGAGTAGGCCAGACTTGTCAACATAGTTAATAATCACGACGTCAGACTGACAGATCTCAAAACGTTATCTCTAACGAAAAAAAATAAAATAAAATTATGATAAGTGAGACGAATAGACTTTAACAGCCTACAGCATTTGACGCATATAAAAATAAGACCACCATTACAGGGTGTCGCAGAAGTCAATTTACTCTTACGCAGTAATTAATAATGAGACAAAAAAATGCTTAGATTTAGGTTTAACTCAGTAAAATTAGCTGGCAATATTACATGAACACATTCACTTCTCCCTCGTCAATTGTGAATAGAGCTAGGAAGTTGGTACCGAAACTGTTGTGTGCCATGAAGTTAATGTATTTGCATATCTGTAATTAAATGCTGATTAACTATCTTAATGAATCAACAACATTTAAGCTTATCAAACGAAATTTTATGTTGCATATATTTGCATATTTTGACTTTTTTAATAAATGCATAATATTTCATTTTATTGCAGCACATTTTCGCGTTTAAGCACATTAAAACTGATTTTATGTTGCATAAAAATGTATAGTTTGGAATGTTAAAATAAAAGTATTATATTATATTTTTTAAAACAGGTGTTGAGTGAAATTATTATAATTATTTTTACCAGAAAAGTACTGATTGTTTCACGGCACACGTAATGACTTTCACGGCATAGTAATACCGAAAGCAAAAACGAACTGGGAAAGGGTAGGCATATCTGCAAATGTGACGTTGTAAGTGTTTGAAAAAACAACATCCAGCTTAAATTTCGTTCCTGGTAGTGCAGGAGAAAAGCTTAAGGTTAAAATATGTTACATGATATAAAAAAATCCTGGATACGAACAAATGTGTGAAATTAGAGATATTTTAAACGGAAAACCCTCCATTAATCCCAGTGAATTATCTTTTACTGTGAAACAGTTGACAGCATTTAAGTATGTCCCGGTAACGTCTTGTAACGTTGAGAGAAGCTTTTCAAGATACAAACCAATTTTCAGAGACAAAAGACACTATCTATATTGAAAACGTATGCCATATAATGATTATTGTGAACTGCAACCTATCGATCTTTTTTGGACAGCGATTGCTTCAACTTTTCAACAATAAATGTAAGTTTAATCTCATCTAGTTTGATCTATAATACTATTACATTTATTTCTTATTATTATATTATTTATTAGTGGTATCTAGAAATATAGAATTTTATTAGTGTATTTTATTGGCATATTTTAAGATTTTTAAAGGCATATTTAGTGCATATTTTGAAGGATTTTAGGGAATAACTTCCTACCCTACTAATAACAATAGCTGACTCAGAACTGATGACGGACAAATGAAAGTGTTCGTGTAGTGCTGCCAACTATTGTTACCAAGTTAAATCTAAATCTAAGCATGTTTCCCTCATTATTAATTACTACGCTAGGGGAAACTGACTTTTGCGCCACTCTGTATATCTACACTGGTGGCCATAATTTTGGAAACTTTTTGTTTTTGTACTGAATTATTATAACATTCGTATTGATTCACAGATTTATACAATTGAAAATGGTATTCGTGACTGATTCGTGAATTATGGGATTACAATAAAGATATTACATACTAGGTTCAAAAAGTTCCCGGAATTTGCTAGCATCATAGAAACAACGTACCTTAAACACTATTCTACAGCATTTCCTTCAAAATAGTTGCCTTCCGCAACAACACACTTTTGCCAACGCGTGTAGAGTTCCTGGAAGCAGGCCTGGAAGCCATTTTGTGAAACCCGTCTTAGTGCTCTCGTCGCGTTTGCGATAACCTCTTCAGCATTGAATCTCCGTCCTTTCAGATGACTTTTCAGACGGGGAAACAGAAAGTAATCAGGTGGTGAGAGATCAGGAGAGTATGGTGGGTGATCCAAAGCAGTTGTTGTGCCTGGCAAGAAAATTCTTTACAATAATTGCGCGATGAGCAGGTGCATTGTCATGCATAAGGAACCAGTTGTTTTCTACCCACTTTTCTGGACGTTTCCTTCTCACTGCGTCCCAGAGGCGACGGAGGGTTTCTACGTACAATTCTTTCGTTACAGTACGACCTTCTGGAATGAACTCATGGTGCATGAGACCCTGAGAGTCGAAGAAAACTTCCAACATAACTTTGCTTTAAGTGAGCTTAAATGCGACAGGCTCATGTCAGTAGATTTACTGGCATGAAAAAGAACTCCTGCGGGACAAAATTCCGGCACATCCGGCGATGCTGATATAACCTCTGCAGTTGCGAGCGTCGTTAAATAAAACATAACATTTAAAATAACTTTGCCTTTGGAAGTGTGCCTAGGAAATTTTTGCTTCCGAGGAGATGTTTTCGATTTCCACTCAGATGACTGTCGTTTAGGGACTGGGTCGTACAAGTAGCACCAGTTTCATTTTGTTTAAGAAATCACCATCTTCATCAGCCATACTGATCATGTCCCCAGCAAAACACAGAACTTGATGTTTGTACTTTGCTCTATGGACATAATTACAAAATGCGACGAACAAACGAAACACTATGATAAACAATTGCCTACAACTCAAAACCAATAATTGCCATTATCAACAAACTTTAAGGAAATGACATCATGAATGTTACCAACAAAACAAATGTATAATAGCCCTTGTTATATATTAATACGAAAAATGGTAGTAAAATTAGTATATAAATCCTGAATATTTTAACAATAAATAATCATTACTATGTGGGAAATTATGTTCTTGTCGTTTAAGATCTAAATGTTATTTTCAGATTTCATTATAATTTCCCATTATTTACTATAATAAAAACTGTTCCATTGTTGATTTTAACATTATTCTTGATCAGTAAAAGCATTGTTGAGCACTGTTAGCATAAAATATGGACATTATTAGTGTGTTTCTATCATTAGTTTGACTTAAGTATTCGTTCGTTAACACCTGATTGCTTTACAACAAACTTTATTGATCACTTTATCACAATGGCTCCACGAAAGGACATAATTCTCCACATAGTAATGATTATTTATTGTTAAAATATTCAGGATTCAATATAATACCTTTATTACAACCCCATAATTAACGAATCAGTCACGAATAACATTTTCAATTGTATAAATCTGTGAAACAATACAGATATTATAATAATTCAGTAATAATAATAATCCGTGGCGCTACAGCCCGTGAAGGGCCTAGACCGACCAGCCGGCTGCTGGCCTCACGCCCACATGCCGAAGCAGAGGTGGACGATCATCCAACCAGAATGGAGATATCGTGTGGTTAGCACGATGATCCCCCAGTCATTATAGCTGGTATTCGCAACCGGATTTCGCTACCTATCGTAGCTCTCCAAGTGCATCACGATGCTGGGTGGGCACCGGTCCCATACACTGGCCGAAATTTTATGAGAAAATTTCTTCCCCCCATGAGGACTCGAACCAGCGCGCATTCCGTAACGCGAGTCCTAGGCGGGATGCCTTAGACCGCGACGCCACGGCGCGGAACAATAATTCAGTACAAAAACAAAAAGTTTCCATAATTATGGCCACCAGTGTAGACTAACCTTCTTGTGCTGTGTTTTTTTACAATAATTCCAATGAAATTAATATTATTTTGAAATGGGAGGAAGTACACAGTGTTAAGACAAAAGAATGTAACTACTAAAAGCACGCTCTTTTACGTTTTTCCTAAGTTAATAATTTGTACATTAGCGTGGACAATAATTGACCCCATTTTTACAAGTATAAATAACTCTCTAGCAAGTGGTTGCGTTCATAAACACATTCTGAAAGATTTAATTACGTAAGCAGGCCAGGGCTGTCAATATAAACATAATAATCACACTGACAGAACTCATAGCTTTATCATTAGGGAATGAGAGTGGCCTTTGCATTGTTATGTTTTTATTATGACCGTAGGGGTAGTCTCTTAAGTGCCGTACAAAACACCCTGTGGTAAAGATGGGAGGGGAGAGAAATTAACTTGGGAAATCTACATTGTACATAAGCGAAGAATGATTAGGGTGCTTACGCAGTAGGGGCGCTCTCATAACGGCCAAGACGAGTTGTAAAAATATTTATTTCCTCACGCCCACTACTACCATCACTACCCTTTTTACGAGAAATTTTTAGGAACGGGAGATGCTTAACCGCCGTTCCTCCTTGCTACGGCAACGCAAGACCGTCGCAACAGCCTGTGCCAGATTTTAGTGCTTCGGTGATTTAAAGGAGAATTCCTCACCTGACGTGTGAGCTCCACACAGTCACATTAATATTCCAGAGGTCCCGAGTTAAGTATTCTAAGACGTCTATCTGGATAAGAAACCTCCTTCAGTACACAAAATTATAATAATACAGTAACTAGTGGCTTGTGCAGCAAATGCTACAAACTAAGTTCATTAGACGTTCAAATAAACATTTTTCAGGTTCATTATCAGTGAAGAATACCAGACATTTTGAAAGTTATTTGCTTCCATAATAATGAAATGTACTGGGTGTTCATTTCAAAGTGTGTCATGACGTCACTGTTGTTGGGTCACCGATTTGAAGCGAGTTTCAACTTATATGTTAGAGAAGTTGCCTATTATTTAAGGCGTTCTTCAATCTGAACTTGAGAACGTGTACGGTATAACTTGAACGTCGTAGCAATAGATGGCGGTCTGTACAGCCTGTGTGCTAGCATAACCTCTTTCGAACTGTGTTTTGCGACGGCAAGTCGTACGCAGGGTATTTGTTATCATCGGTTGCGTACGGTAACATTCCACAACACAAATCAAATGATCCGTGTCCATGTTGACCGTCGAAGTTAATGTCAACAAATACGTAAGTAATCGTCTTAACCCTCTCCCCATATCCCGACAGTACGTATTTCCAAACAGTTCACATTCCTGCCACTACCGGCCTTACCGTACGTATCGGTACGTACTCTTCAGAATGAACGCAGTACTTGCTAGCCAACTTCTCTGCCTCTTAGATTATACACCTGAGCTGCGGAAGTGTAGGAAGATTGAATTCTCTAGGCTCATCAGCTAGCCACATGACGGCATACAGCGAGCCAAGACACATTTTGAACTGAACACCCAGTACTCATACACCCAGTACTCCCTCTGAATGGTTTTTTATGCCAAATATTTTTTCTTGAACCTGTTCACCTTCAGTTTTTGAGTTTCAGCGCGAAAACGCAAGTAACAATATCAGGACGATCAGTGGGTTTTTCATGCTGGAGTAAAGCAATAGCTATTTCAGGTCATTGGAATTGTAAATAAAAGTTAAAAAAATTCAGGTTTGCTTTACTTTCGAACAATAGACATAGCATCTTGGTATAGCTGCTGCAGCTTGAAATGTAGAGCGTAAAATCATTTATCCTGCTAAAAGATCTTGCTGAAATGATCGGGAGACTACATAATTTTGTAGGCTTCTTATTTTATCAGTAAGTAATATCTTTTGATCTTTCCTTAGGAACTGTAATTTTTGCGCTCTCTCGAGCCAATACTGAAGAGAACAACGCATATAAATAGCTACACCACACCGCCATTAAGTATATGAGAAAGACCCAACCCAATAACTATAAAAGTATTTGATTTTTAATAGCAATATTATTATTATACGTAAGTTTTGTATATATATATATACATATATATAATTATGGTATATATATAATTTAAGATAATCTCTACATCTTCTTACATAACCCCCAAAACGTTTCACTTTCATATCATCAATATAGCATTATTATGTATAATTAATGAAAATAGTCAATGTCATCAAACCACCTCAAGTTTAGCAGATTTTAATATCCAATACACAGCTGCACTTTGAAAATTACACACCGCAGAATCAGACCTCTAATTATTTTTAGTAAGTCTTGAAGTTTTGAATAACCCATTGAATTTGAACTCTAAATATGTCAGCAATCCTGTATGTCATGGCCTTAGTGTAATAGCCTATTGTTTATTGTAGTGTGTGTTTTGTTTATTCTGAAATGCAATTAGTTCTCAAAACTGACGAAAGATGGATTTTGGAAAATAGGAAAATTATGTAGGAAAACTAATGCTTCACTGAAAGTTACTATTTTTATGAAAATCCTTGGATGGCAAGCTTCAAAATGACGGGTCAGTCATTAAAATCCATTCAGTCGTTTTCCCGTAATTTCCATACCAGCTCAAATTATATATATAGATAATTGGCTAATACCTTATTGTGTTAGAATCTATTTCTTCAAAATAATTAATTGTATCCTAATTAATTAACAAACACAAACAAGAAACTTGCAATTTTAATTTAGAGTAAAAAACGCAAATTAAAACTACTAACAATACATAAAAACATGAAATAAGACAAAATTTTCCAATTAATTTTCAATTGTAATAAAATACTGCTGTCCCTGACGTCATTAGGTAACGAATTCCAGAGGCGAGGTATTTCTATTATTAATGCATCAATAAATTTTTGTTGAGAGATAGAAGGAAAATGTTGGGGATCATCAGTGCGGTTTTAGGCGTAATAGACCGATTACTGATCAGATTTTTTGTATTCGACAGATATTGGAGAAAAAATTGGAGTATAAGGGTACAGTACATCAGTTATTCATAGATTTCAAAAAGGCATATGACTCGGTTAAGAGGGAAATTTTATATAATACTCTTATTGAAATTGGTTTTCACAAGAAACCAGTTCGATTAATTAAAATGTGTCTCAGTGAAACTTACAGCAGAGTCCGTATAGGCCAGTTTCTATCTGATGCTTTTCCAATTCACTGTGGGCTAAAGCAAGGAGATGCACTATCACCTTTACTTTTTAACTTCGCTCTAGAATATGCCATTAGGAAAGTTCAGGATAACAGAGAGGGTTTGGAATTGAACGGATCACATCAGCTTCTTGTCTATGCGAATGACGTGAATAAGTTAGGAGAAAATCCACAAACGATTAGGGAAAACACTGAAATTTTACTTGAAGCAAGTAAAGAGATAGGTTTGGAAGTAAATCCCGAAAAGACAAAGTATATGATTATGTCTTGTGACCAGAATATTGTATGAAATGGAGACATAAAATTTGGAGAATTATCCTTCGAAGCGGTGGAAAAATTAAAAAATCTTAGAACAACAGTAACAAAAATAAATGACACTCGGGGCGAAATTAAACGCAGAATAAATATGAGAAATCCCTGTTATTATTCGGTTGAGAAGCTTTTGTCATCTAGTCTGCTGTCAAAAAATCTGAAAGTTAGAATTTATAAAACAATTATATTACCGGTTGTTTTGTAGGGTTGTGAAACTTGAACTCTCACTTTGAGAGAGGAACATAGGTTAAGGGTGTTTCAGAATAAGATTATTAGGAAAATATTTGGGGCTGAGATGGATGAAGTTACAGGAGATTGGAGAAAGTTACACAACGCAGAACTGCACGCATTGTTTTGTTCACCTGACATAATTAGGAACATTAAATCCAGACATTTGAGATAGGCAGGGCATGTAGCACGTATGGGCGAATCCAGATAGTTGGAGGGCCGGAGGGAAAAAGATCTTTGGGGAGGCCGAGACGTAGATGGGAGGATAATATTAAAATGGATTTGAGGGAGGTGGGATATGATGATAGAGACTGGATTAATCTTGCTGAGGATAGGGACAGATGGCGGGCTTATGTGAGAGCGGCAATGAATCTCCGGGTTCCTTAAAACCCATTTGTAAGTAAGTAAGTTTGATGGGAGGAAAATGGTCGGTTTCAGACAGATCGAAAGAAGAAATATTTCCTAAACAAATAGCGAGGCCTCTGTACTGGAAAATGAAATACTCAGATTGTTTATAAACGCTGGAGGTGAAAGGTGCAATTCAAAGCATAGACTACCGTCTTGTTACTTCTTCGTTACGCAATATGTAATAAAGTTTTTAATACGGCTGGCACATTTTTTGTTCCACTTTCAGAAACGCATTGGCATTGGTGCGAACTAAAATCCATTCCGTGGGTTTCATTTATTCCAAGGCGAGTTATAAACGCTCTTAGAATGTTTATTTATGCTTGGTGTGACTTGTTGCCTAATCACAGAACCCATCCACTGACCACATTGCCTTAAAGAAATTAAGGAAGAGATCCATTCGAGCAAATGATTTATAATAATGAAGCGAGGATGTTTAAAACCTTTACCTGGAATTGAATTCAAATTGTCCACTCCAAATTTCCGTCATCTTCCACTCCCATTGGCTCACAAAGGAAATATATGAAGCTATAAAGATAGAGTTATCCTAATGTATTCAGCGACAAAGGTATTGTATGCAGTCCGCACAACTCGCTTCCATCGCCTGCTAACGCAGAAATTTCTTGGTTACGGTCGTTAAACACTAGTCGCGAACGTGAGGCATTTTTATTGATGTTTCAACTGTAAGAGGGTAAGTATATGGGATAAGCGTTCGATAATGTATAATTACCATGCAGGGGACAGCAAATTATGATAATGTAGGAACTCGGTCACTGAGACGTCGGCTTCTCGGCAAAGGGACTAGAATTCGACCTCTGTGACGGACCCAGTGACATTTGTGACACAAGAAGTGGTTACGAAACAGTTTATCGCGAAGTATATTAATTTTCTGTGCAGTTTATCTCCGCCATTACATTTTTATTGCTTTATCATTTCGTTTTGTATGTACTTTCAACAATTACTAAGCCCAGGGGCGTATTTTGCTGGCTACCGGCGGTAGCCCAAGGAAATTACAAAAGAAAAAGTTTATAATATAACATAATGTAATAATTTTGTATTATTAGTTTTACCATAGTAATTAAAATTAAAGTAATTGTTAGATATATTTTGTGTAATAATAGGGTCAGCGGTAGCCCAAACCCTTTAACCAGTATACGCCACTGCTAAGCTCGCTACCAAAGTAATGTCTCCAATTAGTTATAGGGTAAACATTGGTAATTTCGTGGCAGTGGTTAATTCGTGATACTTTTTCTTTGCTCTTTCGTGAACTAACCAATGGTGTTACGAGATCAAATTTCCGCCAATGGATTGTATATGTTGACCAGTTTCCAGAAACATACAGCTAAGCTTTGTGTGACTATTGTAGTTGCTTCAGTGAGCTTCTATGTTTGGAGAGAGCAAGTTTGCGTCGACTTCTCAGGCGTACAAATTTTGTGGATGTTTGTAATTACACTACAGACTTATTACTAAAGGTAAGCATATGATATTTGGTACAAAGATTTATTGCATCTTCATGAAATTTCAGGAAATGTTTTTGGAATTTTAGATACATCTGTAGTCGCCAAATAGGCTTAGCTTTACTGATAGAAATCTTAGCTGTTTGAGGCGAAATTTTGTTGAGCATTAAGCGTTACATTTTATACTATTTTAAGAATTGTATTACAACACGAATTTTAGAAACCTGAAGATAAGATGTGATAACAAAAAAGAAAAGGGAGACTCAATGAGTTCAGAGTAGCTTCTGTTTGATTTGTTACCATGCTAAGTGCCAATGATTAGTGCTAGATGACTTACTTGCAAGAATTGTGATAGAAGATGAAACATGCCTCCACCATTCTGACCGGAGACAGAGGCAGACTATGGAGTGGCATCATGCAAATTTACCAAAGAAATAGAAATTCAAAAGTACACCTTCGGCAGTAAAAGTTATGGCTACTGTGTTTTTAGATTCAGAAGGACTCTTGCTTGTGGACATCATGCCATACGGAACCACCATTAATTCTGACGGGCATGTTGCAACTCTCAAGAAACTTCAAGCTCGACTGAGTCGTGTTCGACGACATCGGGAGAAGCAGGATGTTCTGCTATTGCACGACAACGCACAGCCATATGTCAGTCACAAGACCACAGACCAGATCAGAAAATTTCGGAGAGACAACACTGAAACAACCGCCTTACAGTCCTGAACTGGCACCGTGCAATTACCATCTCTTTGGTAAATTCAAGGATCCCTTCGCGAAACGAGGTTAGAAGATGACTCCCTTGTGCACGCTGCTAAAGAGTGGCTCAGACGTGTTGGTCCAGACTTTTATCGTGCTGGTCTACAGGCCCCCGTTTCTAGGTTGCGTAAGGCAGTTGAAAGGGACGGGGATTAAGTGGAAAAGTGACATTTTGTTCCTAAAGAATGCATCTATATTCTGTGAAAATAGCAAAGCTGTAGGATAAAAATATCATTTTTAAACAAATGTTATGCATTACTTTTGGAGTTACCCTAGAAATATAGGCTATAGTAAAGTCCGTAATAAAAGTGTTCACCCTTTAAGGGCAAAGAAGGTCCCTTTTCTATTTCAATTTTTACTTTGATTTCTTTCTTATTATGTGTTGATATGTATTTCTATGTTTTCTTGCTATGAATATTAGACGGAATTACTATGTTTGAAGTCTTGTAACAATAAATGAGAATTTCATTTGACTTTAATGAATTTTTCCACAATTCTTCTACCTCTCACGAAATTATCAATGCAATATCACGAAATTACCAAGGTTATCACGAAATAACCAACCTTTTAGCTTAAGTTGTAAAAGTGGTTTTTGGCACTTGTTCAAGAACGTGTCCACTCTTTTATGTCTCCAGATTTGTACAGCAAGTTATCCTCTTTTAAATGATAAAATTGGAATAAGGATATATTTGCACATTTGCATTTTAATTTAATTTTCATGAAATTATCACGAAATTACCAATGTTTAACCTAGTCCGGGTCAGCTTACTTCATACCCTAAGGGTGAAACCTAACCATTTCCCCCCCCCACCCCATTACTACATATGCTAGTGGATTGTGGTGATTCTCTAGTTTGCAGGTTGAATTTTCTTTTGCCAACTTCGTTTAGAATTTCGATAGTGACAATTATTATAAATAGTAGTGATTTTGTAACTGGTATGTTGGGAGCTGAGACAAACATTGTCGGTACTGGAGTTCTATGAAATTAAAGTTGTACTGGAAGCTAGTGAAATTTAAACATACTAATAATTAATTAATATCAGTATTAATATTAATGCATAATAGTTATTTTATGTGTTGCGTTGTGGTTAAAATTCAAGACTATAATCAGGTAAGTTTTCGGAGTTAGTACTAATGTGGTCAAACAAAATACATTTTTAGGTTAGGTCTCGTGAATCAATTGTTTAGTCAAACCAGTGAATTTCGTATTGCCAGACAAAATACTTGACATGTTGATCCCTTTCTAGTATAGTTTGCTACGAAAATATGTTACAAATTATTGAATTATTTAGAATAACCTTCCAACATAAAGGTAAAGTATGGTAAGTAAACAAGTCATTCAGTACGTAGGATCCTGTGATATCTGGTAATAGCTGGCAACACTGACAAGACGGCAATATTTTCTGTTTAGGAACTGTTTTTATGTGACCCTCACTAAACTACTTACGTATCCAGTTAAAACTGTCGTAACCCGTCATAAGGTATTTTTCTTTCGTATTATCTTATAATTTTGGTTGTTTTATTTTGTCTGTTCCATGCTGCGGTCTAAACATTTTCACCTCTGCAGTGAATTTGTTATAATGGAGTTATTATTTTTTATTATTCTGAGTAAAGTCCAAACTATGTCTTGTACAATTATTCAAATAATACAAATGAAAGATAAAAGATAATACAAAGGAATAATAATAACAATAATAGTGCAGTAATATATAACCTTATAAGTAACTTTAAAACCGAATTCTATAATTGAAATAAATTATAAATACCTAAAAACTTAATGTCAGCAAGATATTAATGTCTAGAGAAAATCAAAACTCGAGTGGGATTTAAATGATTTACACGATTAGAAGAAAGTATATAAAGATTAGAAGTAACGAAGTACTCCAATACAATAGAATATTGACTTACGAAAATACAAAACTGTCTTCAAATTTGTACAATCTCAACATTATAAGTATTATTCTAGTAGATGGCAGTAGTGTGTTATTATTAGCTCTTGTCTTGATATCAGTTGTGCCAACATTGGAATCTTCATTGAACTCTGTGGACGGTTACTAGTCAAGAAGACTTTGTTGATTCAGTTTCATTTTTATTCAAACATTTTCATTCCACTTCAATCATTCGGATCCCAGTAATCAACGTCACTTGACAGATTATTTTCAATAAATCTTAGTATTAAACAATCTCTGATACGTCACTATCCATAATATCATATAGCAGAAGCTATAACAAACATAACCTAAATAATATAAACAAGTGTTAGAAAAGTTTTAATTAGAGATGATGAAATAAACAAGAAACGTTCTAATTAACGATGATGAAATAAAAAATAAACATTAATAATTTTAAAAGGAACAATTATTGAAAGTATAATTTTCAAATTTGAATGTTTTAGTGGTTGGTGGTTCAGTTGATGTTATATTGGACGTATGCGTAAAAGAAGTGAACTCGTTGATGTTCATGGTGTATCCCTTAACTTATTCAGGATTTCCGAATGGTGCTCTTCATATATGACCAGTGAACTTTTGTTAATTCTTGTTCTTGAATGCCAATGCGAGTCATATTTGAAAGTGCTGTGCACCGACTGAAGTGGTTTGTAATTTTCTCTTTTTTAACGTCCAGACCAGTGCAGTTTGAAATATTGGCAAACAAAGAAACAAATGCTAGGGTAGTGATAAAAATAAACAAATGCTAGGGACGCGATAAAGTTAAATAAATGGTAGGGACGCGATAAAATTGTGCGATAAGCAGCCATGATTGGTTGAAAGATGTCCTTTCGTACCGTTTTATTGGTCAAAAGTAGTATGACGTAGTAAAAGTGTAATAGTCAACAGTAATCTTACTAGACGTTTTGATTTATCTAGACAAAATCAAAACTCGAGTGGGATATAATTGACTATTACACGATTAGAAGAAAGTATATAAAGATTAGAAGTAACGAAGTACTCCAATACAATAAAATATTAATTGACTTACGAAAATACAACTGTCTTCAAATGTATTATTGTACCGTCTCAACATTACAAATATTACGCTAGATGCATGCTAGATGGCAGTAGTGAGCAATGCCTTCTCGTCGAGAAGTTATCGATCTATTATACACGATAGCAATGTTACTAGTCAAGAAGGCTTTGTTGATTCAGTTTCATTTTTATTAAAATGCAACATTCCACTTCAATTATCCGAATCCCAGTAATCAACGTCACTTGACAGATGATTTTCAATAAATCTTAATATTAAACAATCTCTGATACGTGACTGTCCATAATATCATATAGAAGAAGCTATAACATAACCTAACTAATATACTGTACACAAGTGTTAGAAAAGTTTTAATTAACGACGATGACATAAAAAATAAACATGAATATTTTTAAAAGTAATAATTATTGAATGTACAATTTTCAAATTTGAATGTGGTTAGTGGTTCAATTGATGTTATATTGGACGTGTGCGTAAAAGAAGTGAACTCGTTGATGTACATGGTGTATCTCTCAACTTATTCACGATTTCCGAATGGTGCTCTTCATATACGACCAGTGATCTTTATTAATTCTTGTTCTTGAACGCCAATGTGAGTCATATTTGAAACTGCTGTGCATCGACTGGAGTGGTTTGTAATTTTCTGTTTCTTGACGTCCAGGCCAGTGCAGTTTGAAATGTTGGCAAGCAAAGAAACAAATGCTAGGGTAGTGATAAAAATAAACAAATGCTAGGGACGCGATAAAATTAAACAAATGCTAGGGACGCGATAAAATTGTGCGATAAGCAGCCATGATTGGTTGAAAGACGTCCTTTCGTACCGTTTTATTAGTCAAAAGTAGTGTGACGTAGTAAAAGTGTAATAGTCAATTCAAACACTCGCTGCATTCTTTAACGGTTAAATAAGAATTTCTTAATGACAATCATATAAAAAAAATCAATAACTTCTAAACAGATCTTTCGATAATATTTTTTGTAAATATAATAACAGTTTTGTTTAATATTATATTGTTTTTTCTTCCTACACATTTTCATTTAAAACAAAAATTCCTTCAAGCGAAGATTGAATTCAAGCGATGAAGAACTCGTCCCTGTTCTTGCCCGTAAACTTTTTCCTTGCCTCGACTTACACTTCCAAGCCTTTGCTGCTGCTGCTGCTCTTCTGCGTTAGAGATAATTAGAACTTCAGAATTTCATTACCTGGATGGAGGCGCTGAGGGGGGGGGAGACCGGGCGAGATTATTTTAAAAGAGATACGAAATTACCTGATTAAAGGAAAGCGTCATTAAGGCAAGCAAAAGTAATTAGCGCAACAAAAAGAAGAGTAAAGAGCTTAAGGGGAAAAATAAGAACTTGGAGAATTCAAGGCAGAGGGGGAGAAAAATAAAAACTGTTGTAATGTGTGGGACAAACAACTGAGAACATAACTGTGTGATGCTTCAAGTGATCGAGTCCAAAAATGTGGATCCTTTACAAGCTAATACTTTACTTACCTCTATCTAAACTATAAATCTAGACTCACCAGACACTTTATGTTAACTTACTGTGAACTGAGACACGGCGTCTAAATTTATTTATGTTTCTTTCAGGCTGAAAGTCATTTTCTCACATTTATTTATCGCGGAGTGCATTTCTCATCGAGCATGGGAATATAATTAAGTTTTTAACAAAGCTGTTTGTGACAGTAGTCAACTAAAGACAAATGCTTAATGACTAAGTTCTTTACATGAATTAAGATAAAAGAGACAATAGGCCTAATGCCCAGTCAAGAAATTATTGTTTATAGTCCCCAAAAAAATTAAGAGGAACATTCACAATGAATTACCTGATATTCGCCTTATATTTGTGAAAAACCTCGGAAAAAACTAAACCAAATAATCGGCCCAAGCAGCAATCGAATCCACGACAGCTTCGGATAAATATGCAAACCTGCTACAGACTGAACTATACCGGTTTTCTTTGTGGGTTAATTAAAAACTATTACTTCAATTTTTACAATACTTACAGTAAAATTAATTAGGAATATAACTACAGATTTTCATCAAAACTTAAATGTTAATACCGGTAAAAAAAACGTATAATTAAAAGACCGATGCTTGAAAATAAATATACAAAATACTTACTTACTTACAAATGGCTTTTAAGGAACCCGAAGGTTCATTGCCGCCCTCACATAAGCCCGCCATCGGTCCCTATCCTGTGCAAGATTAATCCACTGTCTATCATCATACCCCACCTCCCTCAAATCCACTTTAATATTATCTTCCCATCTACGTCTCGGCCTCCCTAAAGGTCTTTTTCCCTCCGGTCTCCCAACTAACACTCTATATGCATTTCTGGATTCGTCCATACGTGCTACATGCCCTGCCCATCTCAAACGTCTGGATTTTAAGTTCCTAATTATGTTAGGTGAAGAATACAATGCGTGCAGTTCTGTGTTGTGTAACTTTCTCCATTCTCCTGTAACTTCATCCCGCTTAGCCCCAAATATTTTCCTAAGCACCTTATTCTCAAACACCCTGAACCTATGTTCCTCTCTCAGAGTGAGAGTCCAAGTTTCACAACCATACAGAACAACCGGTAATATAACTGTTTTATAAATTCTAACTTTCAGATTTTTGGACAGCAGACTGGATGATAAGAGCTTCTCAACCGAATAATAACACGCATTTCCCATATTTATTCTGCGTTTAATTTCCTCCAGAGTGTCATTTATATCTGTTACTGTTGCTCGAAGATATTTGAATTTTTCCACCTCTTCGAAGGATAAATCTCCAATTTTTATATTTCCATTTCGTACAATATTCTGGTCACGAGACATAATCATATACTTCGTCTTTTCGGGATTTACTTCCAAACCGATCGCTTTACTTGCTTCAAGTAAAATTTCCGTGTTTTCCCTAATCGTTTGTGTATTTTCTCCTAACATATTCACGTCATCTGCATAGACAAGAAGCTGATGTAACCCGTTCAATTCCAAACCCTGCCTGTTATCCTGAACTTTCCTAATGGCATATTCTAGAGCGAAGTTAAAAAGTAAAGGTGATAGTGCATTTCCCTGCTTTAGCCCGCAGTGAATTGGAAAAGCATCAGATAGAAACTAACCTATACGGACTCTGCTGTATGTTTCACTGAGACACATTTTAATTAATCGAATTAGTTTCTTGGGAATACCAAATTCAATAAGAATATTATATAATACTTCCCTCTTAACCGAGTCATATGCCTTTCTGAAATCTATGAATAACTGATGTATATAAAAATACCTCACCAATATAATAGCTACAAGAAGGAACATTTTCTATTGCTAATATTACTAGGTAGTGGCTTGTGCAGCAAATGCTGAAAAACTATGTCCATAAAAAAGTACAAATAAAGATTGTTCAGATTTATTTTCAATGAAGAATACCAGAAATTTTGAAAGTTATTTGGTTCCATAATACTGAAACATACTCTCTGTGAATGTTTCTTTTTTATGCCAAATATTTTTCCTTGAACCTATCCATCTTCAGTTCTTGAGTTTCAATGCGAAAACGCAAGTAACAATGTTAGGACGATCAGCGAGTTTTTCATGTAGGAGTAATGCAGTAGCTATTTCAGGTCATTGCAGATTGTATGTGAGAGTTAAGAAAATTTCAGGTTCAATTAAACAAGAGAAATACGAAATTAATTTTGATATAATTTAAAGACGCAGCTAAAATAGGAAGCATGACTCATTGCTACCTAGGAAAATTAGAGAATAACACATATAAATATCTACATCACACTGCCATTAAATATATAAAAAAAGACCCACATCACTTGATTAATAACGTAATAACTATACAAATATTTCATTTTTAGTAACAATATTGTTACCTTACGTAAGTTTTATAGTTTTCAGTAACATTATAGATAGCTGTTACTCAGTAAATTATAGAAATGATGATCTAATTTAAAATATTCTTTCTCTGCGTCTACTTATATAAAACCCCAAAAGGTTTCACTTTCATATCATCAATATAGCATTAATGTGTGTAATTAGTGATAAATAGGTCTACTCACGTAATAGCATTAACTACAATAATATTTCATTTTAATGATAATAATAAACTCATAAAACATTGTTAAGTTTTGTAGTTCTTAATATCCAATACACAGCTGTATCCGGAAAACCACAGACCAGAGAATCAGACCTGTAAATTATTTTTTATTAGTTATCAAGAAATTACACAAATGAATATCGACATATTGCCATTATGATGTCAGAAAATCTGAGCCATCTAAACTCAAAATATGTCAGCAATCCTGCAGGTCATGGCCTTCGTGTAATATCCTATTGTTTATTGCAGTGTGTGTTTTGTTTTATTCTGAAATGCCATCAGTTCTCAAAACTGACGAAAGATGGTT
The DNA here is from genome assembly GCF_040183065.1 of Periplaneta americana. NCBI lineage: Eukaryota > Metazoa > Arthropoda > Insecta > Blattodea > Blattidae > Periplaneta > Periplaneta americana. Next base: position 120,190,883 of record NC_091133.1, read on the forward strand.
TTTGGAAAATAGAGAAATTATGTAGGAAAACTAACGCTTCACGGAAAGTTACTATTTTTCTGAAAATCCTTGGATGCCAAGCTTCAAAATGACGGGTCATTCATTAAAATCCGTTCAGCCGTTTTCCCGTAATTTCCATTACCAGTTCGAATTATATAATTATATAAATATGTTGACGCATAAGTTCGTAGCGTTTTTGTTCGTCATCACAACACTGCGTTGCTACGAGATCGTTTATCGTTTGTAATTTGTTATTTAGAGTCTTGTGCTTGTAAATACGCCTTGAATTTTCCGTATTTGAAGAACGTTTTTGATATTTGTTTGCTAAAGAGAATGGAGTATCAATTAAAATAAAAAAGACGAACACTTCAGACATAATACAGGTTGATCCATTTGGGTATGGATAAAATAAAAAGAACCGTAAAACATTTTTACTACTGAACTTTATTTGTTGAAACTTTGTGCATACAACACTGAAAGATGGGAGATTCCTCAGAGCTCAACATGACCCCCATTGCGCACCCTGCACAACTCATAACGGTGATGCAATTCAGCCCGTGTCCGTTTGTAACATAAGAGAGGTGATTTGTTGAAAAGCTTGAGTAATTTTTACTCTCAGGTCAATGTTCCTGGGTTTCTGTGAATAGACTATGTCTTTAACAAATCCTCACACGAAGAAGTCAGGAGTTAGATCTGGGGAGTTTAGGGGCCGAGCAAGAAATAGCTACTTCTTGTACTGGGTTTCGCCTGCGACCTCCTGCATGTTTTTTTTAACACAGAACCTGTTTCTACAAATGTTTGATACCACAATATTATGGAATCGTATTTAGGTACAGTTGTCAAAAAAAAAAAAGTGGCCGCACTCGTGAACAGCGAGTGGAAGTGACGTCATTGGGTGTAGTTACACAAGTTACATTGGTTCATAGCCTAACTTTTAATTATATTAACATTCGGCTGTGATTTACATAGTCTTGTTACAGAAAGCAATTTAAATTCTAAATTCTGCCATTTTTTGTTTCACTACGGATCCCGAAACAGGTGTCCATAGTCGGTGTTGGAAAGACGTATTCTGCGTTATAATCACACTAGTGGCTTGTGCAGCAGAAGCTGCAAACTAAGTCATAAGAACTTCAAATAAAAATTGTTCACATTTATTTTAAATGAAGAATACCAGACATTTTGAAAGTTATTTGCTTCCATAATAATGAAACAAACTTCCTCTGAATACTTTTTCTTCAACCTATCCACCTTCAGTTTTTGAGTTTCAACGCGAAAACGCAAGTAACAATGTCAGGACGATCAGTGGGTTTTTCATGTAGGGGTAAAGCAATTGCTATTTCAGGTCATTGTGGATTGTAGGTGAAAGTTAAAAAAAGTCAGGTTTGCTATGCTTTCGAACAATAGACATAGCATCTTGGTACAGCTGCTGCATGTAATGTAGAGAGTAAATCATTTTATCCTGCTAAGAGAGCTTGCTAAAATGATCGGGATACTACAAAATTTTGTAGGCCTCTTATTTTATCAGTAAGGAATACCTTTTGGTCTTTCCTTAGGAATTGTAATTTTTGCGCTCTCTAGAGCCATTAACTCATATAAATATCTAAATTACATCGCCATTAAATATATGAAAAAGACCTAAACCCACTTCATAAATAACTATAAAATATTTAATCTTTAATAACAATATTATTTTCTTAAGTAAGTTTTGTAGTTATATATAGGCCTACACTATATAGCCACCACTCAGTAAGTTATAGAAATAAAGATCTAATTTAAGATATTCTCTACATCTACTTATATAACTCCAAAAGTTTTACTTTCATATCATCAATATGGCATTAATTATAATAATACGTATTTCATTTCTAATGGTAATAATGTAATCAAACCACCTCATGTTTTGTAGATTTTAATATCCAATACACAGCCGTACTCAGAAAATTACACACCGCAGAATCAGACCTGTAAATTATTTTTAGTAAGTCTTGAAGTTTTTAATAACCAATTGAATTTGAGCTCTAAATATGTCAGAAATCCTGCAGGTCATGGCCTTCGTGTAATATCCTATTGTTTATTGCAGTGTGTGTTTTTTTAATACTCAAATGCAATTAGTTCTCAAAACTGACGAAAGATGGATTTTGGAAAATAGGAAAATTATGTAGGAAAACTAACGCTTCACTCAAAGTTACTGTTTTTCTGAAAAACTTTGAGTTCCAAACTTCAAAATGAGGGGACATTTATTAAAATCCGTTTAGCCGTTATCCCGTAATTTCCATTACCAGTTCAAATTATATATATATATAGGTAGGTAGATAGGTAGGTAGGTAGGTAGGTAGATAGATAGATAGATAGATAGATAGATAGATAGATAGATAGATAGATAGATAGATAGATAGATAGATAGATAGATAGATAGATAGATAGATAGATAGATAGATAGATAGATAGATAGATAGATAGATAGATAGATAGATAGATAGATAGATAGATAGATAGATAGATAGATAGATAGATAGATAGATAGATAGATAGATAGATAGATAGGTAGATAGGTAGATAGGTAGATAGGTAGATAGGTATATAGGTAGGTAGGTAGGTAGGTAGGTAGGTAGATAGATAGATAGATAGATAGATAGATAGATAGATAGATAGATAGATAGATAGATAGATAGATAGATAGATAGATAGATAGATAGATAGATAGATAGATAGATAGATAGATAGATAGATAGATAGATAGATAGATAGATAGATAGATAGATAGATAGATAGATAGATAGATAGATAGATAGATAGATAGATAGATAGATAGATAGATAGATAGATAGGCAGGCAGGCAGGCAGGCAGGCAGGCAGGCAGGCAGGCAGGCAGGCAGGCAGGCAGGCAGGCAGGCAGGCAGGCAGGCAGGCAGGCAGGCAGGCAGGCAGGCAGACAGACAGACAGACAGACAGACAGACAGACAGACAGACAGACAGACAGACAGACAGACAGACAGACAGACAGACAGACAGACAGACAGACAGACAGATAGACAGACAGATAGATAGATAGATAGATAGATAGATAGATAGATAGATAGATAGATAGATAGATAGATAGATAGATAAAGAGCTTCACTGTAACTCTAAGAAGTTGAAGATCAAACCTTTCCGTTCTTCAAGCGACTGCTACAATTAGTAATAGAGCCACTGTTGCTTAAAATGCCGAGTGTTTGATCTCTCCTCGAGCAAATATTTCTGAAATCGTTGGTTTTGCAACTCGTTTCAAATTCCAGACGGGAAAAGAGAATTCCTTAAATCGGTGCTTACGAAAGAGAAATACATCCAAGAATCTTAAATTCCGCTGTGTCGACAGAGACATGCGATACTGTTTCGAAGTAGAGTCTGCAGACAGATTCAGAGCTTTGTATTACGAATACATTTCGTTTATAGCGAACGATGTAAGCAATAAAGCCTAGAGAATGACGCATAATCTTGTGATAGCAGCGTTAAGAGAAAATATTGCACACATGGCAGTCACTTTAATGGTTTTTCTGAAACGTTGGGATGGGACATTTTCAGAAAATTAAAATGGCACTTGGAAATAACGAGAATTGTCACTTTAAGGAAACGTTAGGTAAATGTTAGGCATGCCTGGAATTCAGTCACGGAGCTCTCATTACATGCAGACTAACTGAGAAGATTGTTATTAATAGAGTACTTGCATAACTACATGTGGGTTTGTTGACTGAGGCCATTTACGATAATTGTCCACAATATAAAGTTGAACAGAAAACAAAGACACATCGAGGCAGACTTGCTATAAGGAAGGCAGGGCTGACTTCTTTCAAAGACAGTAATAGTAACAGCCAAGTGCTGACTTAAGGCTTACTTACTTACTTACAAATGGCTTTTAAGGAACCCGAAGGTTCATTGCCGCCCTCACATAAGCCCGCCAGCGGTCCCTATCCTGAGCAAGATTAATCCAGTCTCTATCATCATACCCCACCTCCCTCAAATCCATTTTAATATTATCCTCCCATCTACGTCTCGGCCTCCCTAAAGGTCTTTTTCCCTCCCGTCTCCCAACTAACACTCTATATGCATTTCAGGATTCGCCCATACGTGCTACATGCCCTGCCCATCTCAAACGTCTGGATTTAATGTTCCTAATTATGTCAGGTGAAGAATACAATGCGTGCAGTTCTGTGTTGTGTAACTTTCTCCATTCTCCTGTAACTTCATCCCGCTTAGCCCCAAATATTTTCCTAAGCACCTTATTCTCAAACACCCTTAACCTATGTTCCTCTCTCAGAGTGAGAGTCCAAGTTTCACAACCATACAGAAGAACTGGTAATATAACTGTTTTATAAATTCTAACTTTCAGATTTTTGGACAGCAGACTGGATGATAAGAGCTTCTCAACCGAATAATAACACGCATTTCCCATATTTATTCTGCGTTTAATTTCCTCCCGAGTGTCATTTATATTTGTTACTGTTGCTCCAAGATATTTGAATTTTTCCACCTCTTCGAAGGATAAATCTCCAATTTTATATTTCCATTTCGTACAATATTCTGGTCACGAGACATAATCATATACTTTGTCTTTTCGGGATTTACTTCCAAACCGATCGCTCTACTTGCTTCAAATAAAATTTCCGTGTTTTCCCTAATCGTTTGTGTATTTTCTCCTAATATATTCACGTCATCCGCATAGACAAGAAGCTGATGTAACCCGTTCAATTCCAAACCCTGCCTGTTATCCTGAACTTTCCTAATGGCATATTCTAGCGCGAAGTTAAAAAGTAAATGTGATAGTGCATCTTAAGGCAGGTTCACAATAAACCGGGAACGAGAACCAGAATGAAAACGAGAAGCAGAGGACGTGAATATGAACATTTTTGATTCACAATAAACCGAGAACGTAGACGACTATACATATCGATATGCATGTCAATAACGATATGTAAAGTCGATATTACGCATTCTGGTGTCATTTGTGTATAATTGACCAATGGCGTTCTCTCATGAGTACAAGACAGCGAACATAAACACAGGTTAACCAACTTCGAAATTTCAACTGAAACATTTCATTAGGTACGGTCACAGTCTAGTATATACAGTCGCGAAGCTCAATACGTAGTAAATATGCAAACATTGGATAGTTGCTCACCACTAGGATCGCTAATATCGCCTCATTACACACAATGCAAAATAGAACCGTCACAGTCTATTGTTTCTAGCACCCTCAAAACTCTTTCTTCGGAGGTTTTCCCCAGCCGTGGGACTGAAGCCGGATGGTCTATGGCGAGTCCTTGGCATCAACCCTTTTGATTTGATTACCTGGTTGGGTTTTTCCGAGGTTTCCCCCACCGAAAAGGCAAATGCCGGGTAATATTTTGGCGAATCCTCGGACCTCATCTCATCTCACTACATCTCGCCAAAATGTAAAAAAAATGTAAAAAAATTGTACAAAATTGTAAAAATTGTAGAAAATTACTAAATTGTAAAACTATAAAAATTTGTAAAAACTGTAATTGTAATATTGTAAAATGTTGACATGTTCCACATCTTAAAGCTTCATTGTTCATGTAAGATCTATGGAATAAAATAAATGAATGAATGAATGAATCAAGCTTCGTGACTGTATATAGTAAACTGTGGTACGGTACTATAAATATGCCTATGCATCTTTATTATCTACCTATTTTAAGTCTACCATAACGTAAAATAATTAGAGAAGAAACATTTGTAATAGAACAAAAATGAACACAACAATAGTTACTGAATTGAAGCATGAATATGTAGTGTGTAATACAACCAATACAGTAATAGAACATGATTCACTTATGATCAAAGATGCATTATTGAAAGCCACATATTCGCCTTCATTTTCTTATCTTTATATCGTAAACGTGAGGATTTTTCTGAACACGCAATATTAGAATCTAATCAAATAAAACTTGCTCCATGATGCACAGCACAGAACAAAATAATGCATAGGTTATGTCACGGTCTTCTTGCTATAAAGTATACGATGACAAAATAGCTTTTAGATGGCAATAGAATGAATCTAGTGGGCTGTGATCGGAAACGTGAACGCCAAAGTTGAAACTTGGCCAACTCTCCGTTCCCGATTCCGGACTCCGGCAAGCTTTTCGTTAATTGTAAATGCTCACATTTAATTGTACACATTTTAACAATTTTACCGTTTTCGTTTTCGTTCCGATTCTCTTTTCCGGTTTATTGTGAACCAGCCTTTAGCGTTTGCACCTTTGGGTAACGCAAGGAGAACGGCAAATGAAATGCAAGACAGAAAAACAGAGTTAAATAATAGGTAAATTAAAATAAATACCAAAATAAAATGAAATAACAAAGAAACGTGTTACGAAAAAACAAAAAATAAAATTGGCAAAAAGTGAAAGAGAAATACAGCGAACGTAAGAAAATCATAGGAGCAACGAAAATGATAACATTTTCCATTATACAGGGTGAACTGTAAATAATGTCATTAATTTCAGGGGGTTATTCTTTGAGATATTTAAAAAAAAAGTTTAATTCAATTTTCCTCGTTTTTTGCTTCATTCTCTAGGAAAAAAAATATTTTGAATGAAACATTTCATAGCATATTTTGCGAAAGCTACTGAATTAATCCTCAATATCCTCAGACAATTTAAGAGAGAAGTGTACTGTGATAATGTATTATTGAAAGAACTTCAGTTTTGTCCTTTAAATGTTTAGAAATTTTATCCGAACAATGTTACATTTGTTCGGATCAAATTTCTGCATATTTAGTGGACAAAACTAAAATTCTTTCACTCATTTACGAGTATTATTATAATATACTGGTCTCTTAAATTAATTGGACATACATATTGGGAATTAAATGAATGGCTCTCCCAAAACACGCTATGAAATGTTTTATATAAAACAATTTTTATCTCGAAAAGGAAGCTAAAATGAGAAAAATTGTATTAAACTCTTTCGTTTGAAATATTTCAAAGAATAACCCTTGACATTAATGACATTACTTACTTTCCATTCTTTATACTTTACGCCTTTCGAAACAATAAAGTTCTTTAACGTGTTCCAATAATATTCTTCTTCGTAAATTTATATTCTTCGTGCAATTTCTAACGACATGCAGAAATTAAATAATGTTTTTTTTCAAACAAAAAAGTTTAATTAAATTTGATTGCATAGCGTAATTTGCGAAAGTTACTGAATTAATACCCAGAAAATTTTAGGGGATAGGTACAGCTTACAGCAGTAAAATTTTTGGACATATTCAACTTTTTTTCCCCTCCATTACTGTATCTTGTAGAATAATGAAAATTGGTTTGTGTAAAACATTGTCCTTATGCTGTGTGAAAAAAATATTTTTACGATTTAAAAAAGAACTATTTATATATATTTCTTTCAAAATGCAAAATGATGTCACTTTACTGTGCAGTTTTGAAGCGTTTCCCTCATAACTCATAAACTTGTTAACTTTCTCATGTTCTCTCTCTTTTATTTTATTGCTGAAACTCATGTTTATAATACCATGCTCTTTCATCTACATTCCTTAAGAAAAAATATTTTTTTTTATTTTGTGTTAGGAGGAAATACTGATATTTGACCATTTCTTAAAACGAATTTATTTTTTATCATACAATCTATCAAAGGTAGAGAAGTGATCTTGCATCATATTGTAGATATGACACGCATAAATACACACAAAAAATTTTATCACAGAATGTTGGATAGTTTTTGAGTTACGTGGGAAACGCTTCATCACTGCACAGTGAATTGAAAAAAAAAAAAAAAAAAAAAAAGTAAATATTTTTTTTAAATCGTAAAAATATTTTTTTTTCATATAGCAGAAGGACAGTGTTTTACACATACTAATTTTCATTATTGTACAAGATACAGTAATGGAGGAAAAAATGTTGAATATTTCTAAAATTTTACAGTTGTAAGCTATACCTAACCCTTCAAGACAGCAATGTACTATGGTAATAAATTATTGAAAGAACTTCAGTTTTGTCCTTTAAATGTTCAGATATTTCATCCGAACAAATTAACTTTTCGTTCTGAAAAGGAATTTTAAAACGTTACATTTGTTCGGATCAAATTTATACATATTTAGAGGACAAAACTAAAATTCTTTCAGTCATTTACGAGTTATTATTATAATATACTGTACTAGTCTCTTAAATTAATTGGACATACATATTGGGAATTAAATCAATGGCTCTCCCAAAACACGCTATGAAATGCTACATATAAAACAAATTTTATCTCGAAAAGGAAGCTAAAACGATCAAAATTTCATTACCTTTTTTGGTTTGAAATATCTCAAAGAATAACCCCCTGAAATTAATACATTACTTACGGTTTATTTTGTATAGTAATAAAACATATAGGGACACATTGGATTTTCCGATATCACATCAAGAAATCATACAGTACTACGACCCAGAGACACATGTGAATCATAAGTGAGGGATATTCGTGAAGAACTTCACACCAGTACTTAAAGCATTTATCTTTAGCATATTTCTTAGGCTACACCACGACAACTGTCGACAAATCTGTGGAAGCAAGTTGTACACATAAGTTCGCTCGCTCGCCATGTCTGTTCTGTAATGCACACATATTTAAATTAGCATTCATGTAGTTATTCTAAACGTATTTGTGTTTACTGGTGGAACAAAGAAAGCCGCATAGTGGACAACCTTGATGTACGTGAAGAGGACATTCCTCAGGTCCATGATGAATGGATCGGAGCGCTCTGTGCTCGCAGGAAGTTATTGTCTCCAACTGCATGACGCGATCCGGTTTCATTTAAACGGCCCTCTGTAACAGTTTGATGTATGCTCGTGTGGCTTTTGAGAAGTCAATTGTTTCGTGAATGGAAATGTCTTCAGCTTTATAGGTTCCATATTTCGAGTCATAACGGAAGTGTGTCACATACGCAGTAGAATAAATGATTTCGTAGACCAGCGGCCTTCGGATCTGCTGTATACTGTCCTACAATGTAGTATTTAACGACGCCAAATGAAGCTTTTAATAGAGAAAGGAGCATTTTCTGCGGACCTCTGTAAAATGAACTGAAGTATTGTGCAAATTAATGTGGAGAAGGGTATAATTTTATTTTTTTTAATTAATTTACAAAATTACAATATTACCACAGTCTAGTATATACAGTCACGAAACTTGAGTTGTGAGGATGCTAGGAACAATAGACTGTGCCGGTACTATTTCGCATTGTCTGTAATGAGGCGATATTAGCGATCCTAGTGGTTAGCAACTATCTATGGATGCATATTTACTACGTATTGAGCTTCGTGATTGTATATACTAGACTGCGATATTACTTTTTACTATTATTTCTTCCATGGCAACATGAATACTACAGATAATAATAAAAAACAGTTGACTGTAGAAGATTGAATTTTAATATTGTACATGAATGTTTGATCGTATTATTTTTATTTTTTTTTATTTTTTGTTTTTTCGTTGTTGGTAACTCTATAGCATCTATTAGATGCTGTATGGTTGTGCTAACAGATGGAGTTACTTGTCAACAATGCAACGCTGAAACGTGTGTTCAGGTTACTGCCCAGCGACAGTACTCATGTATTTTTATATTTTGATGATTGGTTAATTAATATTAACCCGGCACACTCACAATCACACAAATTTCCAGACTCTAGACACCCAGGGAATTCCTCTTCTTCAAGAAAAATTCACCGAGAGCCGAGCCCGGGAATCGAAGCCGGGACCTCCTGATCTGGAAGCCAGCATGCTGACCAACAGACCACGGAGGCAGTCAAATTTTTATTTTTTATTTCTTTAATTAATTTAACATCAATTTATCCGATTTTAATGTAGCCTTTTTTTTTCCTGGTTACGAAGGTTAAATGTGCAAACTTTGGAAAGTATCGGTCAAAGCGTGTAGATTTGTTTCGAGTACATACTTACCCACACAACCACATTGACTTTTATATGAAGGGTTCAGAACCATAGTGAGCCAAGCGCCATTTACTAAAACCGTAGAAAACAAGAGTTAAAATGAAGTTATTACCATAATTCAATGGAAACATATAGCAAGTAATATAATGTATACACATTAAAACTAAATGATATATCAATCTTCAGTAAAATATATGATATTCACTTAACTTTAACCCTTGCTTTCTCCGTTTTTAATAAATGGCGCTTGACCCACTATGGCTCTGAACCCTTCATATACTGTAAAAGATATTAGATTTGAAATCTCAGCCACTCAACCATCTGAAGTGAACGAGGAGAAAAAGAAAATCTACGAGCCCACGATTCAGTACCTAACAGCGAAATACAACATAGAAAAAATCACAGTTACCGGTATCTTCTTCGGAGCGAGAGGCACCATTCCGAAAGCCTTTGTAAAGTGGAGGGAAAAATACAAGCTGACGAGAGATCTTCAAGATGCCATCGTCACCACCATAATAAAATTTTCTGTAGCGATATTTCGTCAGCATCTTTATGGTGTACATTCAATTTAAATTATATTTGGTTCTATTTTTTTTCTTATGTCTTAATCAATTTTGTCTGTAACCTGTTTATATAATTTTTCATTTTAAATTTTATTGTGAGCTCTTCTGCGTCGCACGGCAAACCCAAAATATTGGGTCAGACCAATAAATTAAAATTTAACACTTTAGAATTTGAAGCCACGTTTGGGTGACCTTATATAGTATTTCTGACATTATTCAATGAACCAATCTGTTTCTTCTTTGTTACTTTTTCATAATTTTCAGGAACAATAGTAAAACATCACACTGTTATGACAGATAAGAGAGCTAGAATCTGCACAGGGTTTAGTACACGTATCAGAATTTTAAACATTAAGTCCTAAATATAACTTAATGGAAGAATTGCGTGTATCTCATTAAGCAACGTGATCACTTAACACAGCCTTCCGTCTTTTGTTAACGTTTTCACAGTACAGGGCATTTTTCTCTTTTACTTGAAGTTATAGTCAGCATTATCTCTATGACCTCTGACACTTCTCACCACACCCACAAAATGTATCTGATTCCTTCACTTTCTATTTGATGCTTGCCCTTGCAATCGTAGACATCTGTGGGATGGGTGGCCGCTACATTCGTTTCTTTAATTATAGGAAGATGTTTTTAACAGATATGGAATACAAAGCAATTTAGCAGTAATGGGTACACACCATCAACGGTTGTGCGCTACTTTCGCCCTCATCTACAATGAGCAGGCCTCGATCCAGGGTACAGAAAAGCAACAAATTACGAACGCACGGACGATTATGTTGAGTAGATCGAGGGAATGCATCCCCTATATCAAACGGCTCGAAATTCACTGCCCTACTACCCCACAAAGTTCTTTACAATCTTTTTTGAAACACTCTGTATATTCCACATATGTAACGTATCGAAAAACACGAGAACACATTTTAAACAATAGAAGTTATCAGCTAATCTATTATTTTCTTCATTCATTCACAGCTTTCTGCCCAAGACCAGGTCTTTCACTGCAAACCCAGCATTTTCCAATATTTCCTATTTTCTATCATCCTCTTAAAGTCCGTGTATGATCCATATAATGTGTCGTAGTTCCAGTGCAGTGAGTGAGTTGTCAGCGAAATGAGTGTAGTGCTGGAAGGTACTTGTGCAGGTATGAACATATCATACTCGTGGTTTTTAGTTCGAACTTAGGTTTAAGATATAAATTAGATTTACTTTAAATATTATTTTAAGTGATCGTGCTTCATTTAATTTAGGATGCTCCCTGTTATTACTATTATTATTATTATTATTATTATTATTATTATTATTATTATTATTATTATTAATTGTATTTTTATTAATTGTGTGTATTATTATCATTATTGAGTGTAATTAGTTACCACTGCCACCGGGTATATACCCATTTGCAGTGTGAATACATACATAATTACATACATACATACATACATACATACATACATACATACATACATACATACATACATACATACATACATACATACATACATACATACATACATACATACATACATACATACATTCTTTCTGTAGTCTATCATGTGATATATTCTTTTGCCCCAAGCTTTTCTCCCGTTCACCATCCCTTCCAGTGCATCCTTCAGCAGACAGTTTCTTCTCAGCCAGTGACCCAACCAATTCCTTTTTACTCTTTAAGCATCATTCTTTCTCACCCACTCTTTTCAACACAGATTCGTTTCTTATTCTGTCTATCCATTTCACACGCTTCATTCTTCTCCATATCCACATTTCAAATGCTTCTATTCGTTTGTCCTCACTTCGTCGCAATATCCATGTTTCTCCCTAGTACAATAGCACACTCCACACAAAGTATTTCACTAGTCTCTTCCTCAGTTATTTTTCCAGAGATCCGCAGAAGATGCTCCTTTTTCTATTAAAAGCTTCCTTTGTCATTGCTGTCCTTTTGATTTATAGTTCCTTAAAAAGTAGTGTTGTGGGGATTAATCGATTAATTTCTGTTGTAAGATTAATCGATCAAAAATATTTAATCGAATAATCGAGTCGATTAAAATTAATCGGTTGTAGTTGAAATCAATTATTACTTTGTTAATACAAACTCATACTAAAAATTCCGACAATATTCCTCTCTCGGAAATTGCTTACTCCAAAGCACAATAGTACTGTTATTTTCTAACTGCAAAGGAGGTAGCATTGGGAAAATCTTTGCACAAACACTTTAGAAAGAGATGGAGATATGAGGACAGTAACCTAGTCTACCTCTATTGAAAGTTGAAACACAATGCGAAACCCTTATTAAGTTTTATGGTTTTCCAAGAAAACTTCCACCTTGTTGTCAGCTCATCTTCCTAGCAAATAAAATACATACTTTTCTGGGATTCGTCCCCCTCATCCCTTTTAAAATAGTCATGTCTACACTGTGTGCAAGTGAGAGCGTAACTATCTTCTTCTCTTTCTAAAATCTGGTAATTCGATTACAATAGGAGCCAGTCTTCTGTTTCGACCGCTGTAGTTTTGCAGTTTCTGTATTGAATTTGTATTTGAAGGTTGTGTATTTAGTTTGATAAAGAAAAAAAAATCAGTTTCCTGTGGTTTGTGAAAAGTTTAAACTCCATTATGTCATATGAGAATTTAAGAGGTAAACTCGGTGAAACGTCTGGATTTAAATTGAACAACTGTTGAGAAGTGCTTGACAGAAAAAGTTTTTCGTGTTTAGTGATGCAGGAAACATTGTTACTAAACGTAGAGCGGCACTTAATTCGGAGCATGTGAATGCACTCACATGTTTAAAATCACGAATTAAGCAGTATTAACTATTTTTTTTTCTCAAAAATGCCCGGAGAAATTCAGACAATAAATTGAGGGGCTTAGAACAAAAAGCAGGTAAGTGACATTATTAAAAAAAGTGAGGTAAGTGCGTGTTGTGATAGCCCAAAAGGATGTTTCTTTGGGATAAAATCAGATACGTTAAGTGACCACACTGTGCAGTGCTGCTATATGGGCATCATTTCACCAAACTACTGGGTGCTCAGTTCAAAATATGTCATGGCTCGCTGTATGCCGTCATGTGGCTAGCCGATGAGCCTAGAGAATTCAATCTTCCTACACTTCCGCAGAGGTGTATAACCTAAGAGGCAGAGAAGTTGCCTAGCAAGTACGGCGTTCATTCTGAAGAGTACGTACCGATACGTACGGTAACGCCGGTAGTGGCAGGTATGTGAACTGTTTGGAAATACGTACTGTCGGGATATGGGGAGAGGGTTAAGACGATTACTTACGTATTTGTTGACATTAACTTCGACGGTCAACATGGACACGGAGCATTTGATTTGTATTGTGGAATGTTACCGTACGCAACCGATGACAACAAATACCCTGCGTACGACTTGCCGGCGCAAAACACAGTTCGAAAGAGGTTATGGTAGCACACAGACCGTACAGACCGCCATCTGTTGCTACGACGTTCAAGTTATACCGTACACGTTCTAAAGTTCAGATTGAAGAACGCCTTAAATAATAGGCAACTTCTCTAACATATAAGCTGAAACTCGCTTCAAATCGGTGACCCAACAACAGTGACGTCATGACACACTTTGAAATGAACACCCAGTAGTGTATAATATTTCATTGCATGTAGAACTTTAACTGTAATTTCCTCAAAACTAGGTTTCCGTCACTTACCTGCTTTTTGTTCTAACCCCCTCAATTATAAGCCTCATAATAAATATGTTAGTAAGTAATTAATATAGTTGTTTTGTAATATAACGATACAATATATACAGATATACAATATTTAGTACTTGTGCTTATCATCGAACACAAGTTAAATTTAACAATAATTGCGTGTTACAGTATATTAAAACATTTTTTCAAATCGATCAAAACTCGATTAATCTACCGATAAGTCGATTAAATTCTAATACTTAATCGATGAAATATGTTGAGCGATCAACAGCACTATTAAAAAAATAAAGGCAAAAAAATAATTGTTACTCCGATAGAAAATCGTAAGAAATTTTTCTATCCTTCCGTCCTTTTTACTACAGTTCTTGGTAGTCACGCGAAATTGAGGAAGAACACAGCACAGGATTGGCTTTCACTAAATAAATGTATAGTACCAGAAATTTGGTTCTTAACAAGCGGGGAATTACAATTATCTTTATGAGATATTTACATGAGAGGATATTTTAAGATTCATATTACCTCTTCCTTAGAGTCTGGAGTTTTTCACCAATAATGATACTTTCGTAACATCCCTCAGGAAGTTTACAGTGCCCCTTCCGGACTGCTTTAATACAGGTAATAAACAACGCTTAGC